>NC_060190.1:53690491-53990491 GCF_021184085.1 Oncorhynchus gorbuscha
TATTTATAATCCTGCCTGTGAATAATAATAGGATAACAGCAAATAACATGCAACACAACTTCCTGCAGATAGTGAAAAAGTTGCTAAGAGTCAGTGCAAAAAGAATAGTATTCTCTCCAACAGGCTCCAGCAGTGGTTGATTTCAACCTCTTCTCAAAACAACAAAATATAATTTGAAGGCGGAGAAGTTTCAAAGAGGTTATCCTAGCTAATGTTGCACATTTTAGGGAATAATCAGAGGTGGAAACTTTCCGTGGGAATTAACGGGAATATATTGGAATTAACGGGAATATATGAGAATTAATGGAAATATATGGAAATTAATATTAAGCGTGATTAATATAATATAAATGATAGTCTAGAAACTAAGGCTTTGGTTGTCTTCCTCTCAGGCTGTTTTCTCCCTAGACCTCCTCAATGTCCACCTCTTGAACAACAGACTCTGAGGCCTCATCTTCACTGTCACTTTCCAACCTTGTTGAGGATGGGTCGTTGTCAGGCTCAAAAAGCCTCAAATTAGCCTGGATGGTCACCAATTTTTCAACCCTTGTATTGGTCAGCCTGTGCTTTGGTGTGTGTGTTCTCAAACCAGCACCAGTTACGATCTGAGGCAGCTGATGTTGGTGGGATTTGGAGGATGATGGAGGCAACAGGGGAAAGAGCCTCAGATCAACAAAGTCCCTTCCAACAGGTGGCTGATGAGATATGTTGGCACGACTGCCATATTGCATCTCCATCCCAAAGCCCTTGCTTGGAAGTGTACTTCGCCAGACTGCCAAGGTGGCGAAAAGAACACCAAATACAATTCAATGTACAGATAAATAGTTAAGAAGTTAGATTAAACAACTCCTTAGTAAAATACTTTTAAAAAATTAAACATGTATGGAGACAGGTGAATTAACACTCCTCAGTTAGCAGGCTCAAGCAAGCTATAACCCACATGGTAGAAAAAACTAACTAGCAGAAATTGTCAACAAGTTAGAAATTATTTAAACACACATTGCTGTAGGCTACTATTTACTAGTTAACAAAAAAATAATGTATGTCATATAAAATATATTCACCCCACCCAGTATTGTAAACTTGAGTGTGGACTCAATAGCATCTCATTAGTGTGCAAGATCTTGCGAATCATACATGTGTACATGTGATGGAAAATGTACTGTGCATGAGAGGAAATTCCATTGAATTGGGGATAGTTTAATCAAAATATGCCAGAAGACCTAGAATTGCCTTATGTGTATCCCACAATTTAAGCAAAATTCCCCAAATTCCAGGGCTTAACTTCCCAAGGAAAAGTTCCGGAAAAATTCTAGAAATTTACAGGAACGTTTCTGAACCTTTGCAACTCTAATCCTAACCATCACATTTACTTCCTTAGAAGTTGAGGGAATCAAAGTTTTTGTTTTCCCATTATTTCTGGGTACGAAGCCATATGTTTCTTGACCGGTAAAACTGAAAGTTTTTTTAAACGTTCTGAAAATACAATATTTTTGGGGAAGGTACATTTTTAGGTTGCAAGGAGGTTCTCAGAAAGTTTTACTATGTTTCTCTGAAAAATTTCCTGGGAGGTTTTATTGACATCCTGAGAACGGTAATTAAATAACATTATTTTTCTCCCCAATTTCGATTTTGTCTCAACTCCCCAACAGGCTCAGGCAGTGAAGGTCAAGTCCTCCGAAACATGACCCGCCAAACCACCCATCTTAACCCGGAAGCCAGCAGCACCAGTGTGTCGGAGGAAACACCATTCAACTGACAACTGAGATCAGCCTGCAGGCACCCGGACTTGCAAGGAGGTTCTCAGAAAGTTTTACTATGGTTCTCTGAAAGTTTTCCTGGGAGGTTTTATTAACATTCTGAGAACGGTAATTAAAACCTGTTTGGGATATGGGGCAGCATTTTCACTTTTGGATGAAATATGTGCCCAGAGTAAACTGCCTCCTACTCAGTCCCAGATGCTAATATATGCATATTATTAGTAGTATTGGATAGACAACACTCTGACGTTTCCAAAACTGTTTGAATGATGTCTGTGAGTATAACAGAACTCATATGGCAGGTGAAAACCTGAGAAAAATCCACCAGGAAGTGGGAAATCTGAGGTTTGTAGTTTTTCAAAGCTTGGCCTACCAAATACAGTGTCTATGGGGTCAAGTTGCACTTCCTAAGGCTTCTACTAGATGTCAACCGTCTTTAGAAACTTGTTTCAGGCTTTTGCTATAAAGGAGGGAGGAATGGGAGCTGACTGAGTCAGTGGTCTGGCAGAGTGTCTCAGGCTCGTGACGCACGGTCCCGACAGTTAGCTCTCGTTCCAGTGCTTTTCTACAGACAATGGAATTCTCTGGAATTCTCATTTATTGTCGAACTGGGATTCCGGGGAGTGCATTCTGATGAAGATCATCAAAGGTAAGTGAATAACTCTCGCCCTCTTAACCCGGAAGCCAGCAGCACCAGTGTGTTGGAGGAAACACCATTCAACTGAAGTCAGCCTGCAGGCACCTGGACTACCATAAGAGCGTGATGAGGCAAGTAAAGCCTCCCGGCCAAACCTTCCCATAACCCGGACGACACTGATCCAATTTTGGAACTCCCAATCACGGCCGGTTGTAATCCAGCTTGGAATTGAACCCGGGTCTGCAGTGACACCTCTAGCACCTCGATGCAGTGCCTTAGATCGCTGCGCCACTCAGAAGACCCCTGAGAACATGTTTCAATAAGACTTTTAATAACACTCCTAACTTAGGTTCACTGTTTTGAACTTCAGGCACAGATAGGACACATGGAAATTAATTTGCATAGGAATTAATCATACAAACACATTCTTTTTGTGCCAAGATTCCAGTGAGATTCAACCATGAGGAAACCTGTAGGCAAGATGAAGTACTGAAATTCCCAAAGAATATAGTTGTTTCTTAACATTCTCTGAATGTTCTGAGAACATGACTTTAAATATGACCATTAGGACATATGGTTCTCAGAATGTGACGTGCTACTTGGGATGATTTCATGTGTGACATACTGACATAATCCTCTCATTCCATCTGTTTCCATACCTATGATACAGAGGAGCGCAACCAATGCATTGACTGAAAGTACAATCTGGTCGGAGAGGAAAATGAAATCCAGTGGTTGGCCATATCCAAGTCCAATCCTGCTCAGTCACAGTAAAAGGCATGGTGTGAAATCTCCTGGCTGTCCAGGGCGTCAAACCAGCAAGCCACTTCCTCCCTCTCCACCCTTCCTCTGGCCATGGTGAGACCACACAGCTGGCCACCCTCACATCAGCTGAGGGGATGGGTCAGAGGTCCAGGAGCAACTCTGTGTGTGACACTTCGCTTGGCTGCAGGCAACATGGCTGAGAGAGAACCCAAGGAGAGGAAGAGCTGCAGGCATGAGGAGCACAGTGAACATGGGATACATAGCTACAGAGAATAGCTACATCTGTGTCCTGGACTGTGTAGTAATGCATGTAGTAATCATTTGAATTCCTCAAAGATCCCCAGGCTTTGTCCCTCTCTGCTCTCTCAACTCCCATGGGCAATAGATCTGTGCTCTCTAGATCATCAACATCAGTGATAAAATTGTTATTAGTTGTTTGGTGATTCATCGATAATGACCATCATATTAGTAGAATTGTGTTACAGTGATTGGAATATTCATGTTGGTTTGAACATTTATGTACAACATGAGAAATATAATGCATGTTAAGCCTGCTCCCGTTCCCCCTGCCTGGCGCTAGAAAGGCGCCAGGCTCCCCAGCATTACGCACTCCTGCCACCATCAGTACACACACCTGCCTCCCCCTGTCACGCGCATCAGCGATTATTGGACTCACCTGGACTCAATCACCTGTTTATGACCTCCCCTATATTTGTCATTTCCCCAGCTCTGTTCCCCGCAAGCTGCATTAATGTTCGTATGTCGTTGCTACCCTTGTGCTGACGCTGTTCCTGTCTTGTTCAGCATTAAATGTTCAACTCCCCGTACCTGCTTCTCATCTCCAGCTTCAATTCTATTAATGATACATTAAAGATGCGTTAAAAATGGACTGCCGTGTTTGAGAGGGGACAAAAACTACAGTGAGACACCCTTTCTAGCGTTATTTGGGGAAACACCCTTTTAACAGTCTCTCCTCTCTCCAGGCATTCTCCTTGGACTACTTTCCTCCATTGCCCACATGTGAGAAGGACCTGTGAGGGGAGTGAAAATTGTTGTTCGCCCGATTAAGTGTCACTCCTTGACACTTGCTCTCAATTTATTCTGCTTGCGTAGGATAATCTGGAAAAAAAACACATCTCACTTGGTCTCACAAGTGTAGCTAATGGCTTTGGGAACGTCATTGCTTTCTAGCGCCGGGGAGGAGATGTGAGTGAGGAAAGGGAGGGCGGACTGAGAGAGGGGGAGTGATGGATGTGCATATGGAAGCTGTCAAATAAATCCTTAATTCCCCCTTTGCATTTAGGGAGTTTATGTTTGTCAGATTTGATCCTGGAATACTAAAACATGAAGCTGGACTGGCTTAGAAAAAGTTCAATCTAGTCCAAGGATGGGAGAGGAGCTTTCAGTCTTGTGAGCAATGAATGCTAAACAGGCCGGGCAATAACTATTAATCATGTGTGGTTATTGGTCAAAATCTGAGCAGGAAGACAGCCAGGACTGCACTTTCAGAAAAGTAAAGACACCTTTGCCTTTTCAAGCAGGCATAAATCTAGTTGATAGTACTTAAATGCTTTCATTCTGTGGATACAGACTATTATGCCACATGATGTGTAAAATGGGGGGAAATAGTATTGTGAAATAGCACTCTGAAGTTGCACTCTGATGTCCAAACTTTAAGAAGTCAATATACAGTAGGATGATATGTGTGGTACCGTACCATGTGTCATGGGCATAACTACTCTGTAGAAAGACCACACCATTGTCCACCACCACCACACATAAACAACCAGTGAACATTACACTGCAGTAATAAGTGTTGCAGTTGATTTATTTTGCATTTATTTTGGTCTACATATGTTTTCAAATAGAATACATGCAAATGGCCATTCGATCTCTTACCCATTGTCTTACGCCAGACAGCGTGTCGATTCCGCCTGCACTGATCTGTCTTGTATCTCGCATAGCTCGAAAGTAGTTCAGCTACAACAGTGTTTAAGCTGTGTTTATTTAGCTATGGTGCTGCGCCATCGCAAAATCATTCCCTCCACTGCAAAAAATAAACATCATAGTATTTCTACCAAACATACTTTCAATAATCTGTCTGCATACAGCGCCGTTGTAAAGGTTATTTAACTCTGTTTGGATACAACACTTTTGTCGCAAGACAGTGCACCGTCCTCGAAACAGCATGCCAGTCACTGGTACGGAATACATATTATGGCCTTTGTCATACCTCCTCAGACTTTACCACTCACCTAGCTAGTAAAGTCGAGCTTTAATAAACCATTGATAGACGCATGCTACATCTGAATAGGGGAACACAACCAAAACCGTGTTTGGTTAGGGAAGTCTTACACGGAACCCAAACCGTCTGTGCGCGTGCGCCATCGTGCACTGTCGTGCATACATTTATTTTGTCCCCTTACATCAAACGTGATCACGACAGGATAAAATATCAAAACAAACTCTGAATCTGTCATGTTTTGTCATTAATTATCATGTCTTGTCCCTGTGCTTCCCCTTCTATTCGTTTCCCTCTGCTGGTCTTATTAGGTTCTTTCCCTCTTTCTATCCCTCTCTCTCCCCCTCCCTCTCTCACTCTCTCGCTCTCTCTTCTCTCTATCGTTCCGTTCCTGCTCCCAGCTGTTCCTATTCCCCTAATCAATCATTTAGTCTTCCCACACCTGTTCCCGATCCTTTTCCCTGATTAGAGTCCCTATTTCTCTCCTTGTTTTCCGTACCTGCCCTGTCGGATCCTTGTCTATATTCACCGTGCTGTGTCTATGTTTTGCCCTGTCGTGTCGTGTTTCCCTCAGATGCTGCGTGGTGAGCAGGTGTCTGAGTCTGCTAGGTTCAAGTGCCTTCCCGAGGCAACCTGCAGTTCTTGATCATCTCCAGTCTGTTCTCGTCTTTACGAGTAGTATTATGCCTTTTGTTTTGTTAAGTATCTTACTGGATTAAAGACTCTGTTTTCGCCAAGTCGCTTTTGGGTCCTCATTCACCCGCATAACAGAAGGATCCGACCAAGGAATGGACCCAGCGACTACAGAGGCTCGTAACACTGCCGTCAAGATCCAAGGAGCCATGCTCGGCAGACACGAGCAGGAATTGTCTGTTGCTCGCCATGCCGTGGAGAACCTGGCCGCTCAGGTTTCCGACCTCTCTGGACAGTTCCAGAGTCTTCGTCTCGTGCCACCTGTTACTTCCTGGCCTGCCGAGCCTCCGGAACCTAGGGTTAATAACCCACCTTGCTACTCCGGGCAGCCCACGGAGTGCCGCTCCTTTCTCACCCAGTGTGATATTGTGTTCTCTCTCCAACCCAACACATACTCTAGCGAGAGAGCTCGGGTTGCTTACGTCATTTCACTCCTTACTGGCCGGGCCCGAGAGTGGGGCACAGCTATCTGGGAGGCAAGGGCTGATTGTTCTAACAATTACCAGAACTTTAAAGAGGAGATGATTCGGGTTTTTGACCGTTCAGTTTTTGGTGGGAGGCTTCTAGGGTCCTGGCTTCCCTATGCCAAGGTGATCGATCCATAACGGATTACTCTATAGAGTTTCGTACTCTTGCTGCCTCTAGTGACTGGAACGAGCCGGCGCTGGCTCGTTTTCTGGAGGGACTCCACACAGTGGTCAAAGATGAGATTCTCTCTCGGGAGGTTCCTTCCAGTGTGGACTCTTTGATTGCTCTCGCCATCCGCATAGAACGACGGGTAGATCTTCGTCACCAAGCTCGTGGAAGAGAGCTCGCGTCAACGGTGTTTCCCTGCTCCGCATCGCAACCATCTCCCTCCTCTGGCTCAGAGACTGAGCCCATGCAGCTGGGAGGTATTCGCATCTCGACCAAGGAGAGGGAACGGAGGATCACCAACCGCCTGTGCCTCTATTGCGGATTTGATGGACATTTTGTCAATTCATGTCCAGTAAAAGGCCAGAGCTCATCAGTAAGCGGAGGGCTACTGGTGAGCGCTACTACTCAGGTCTCTTCATCTAGATCCTGTACTACTATGTCGGTCCATCTACGCTGGACCGGTTCGGGTGCTACATGCAGTGCCTTGATTGACTCTGGGGCTGAGGGTTGTTTCATGGACGAAGCATGGGTTCGGAAACATAACATTCCTTTCAGACAGTTAGACAAGCCTACGCCCATGTTTGCCTTAGATGGTAGTCATCTTCCCAGTATCAGATTTGAGACACTACCTTTAACTCTCACAGTATCTGGTAACCACAGTGAGACTATTTCTTTTTTGATTTTCGTTCACCTTTTACACCTGTTGTTTTGGGTCATCCCTGGCTAGTATGTCATAATCCTTCTATTAATTGGTCTTGTAATTCTATCCTATCCTGGAACGTATCTTGTCATGTGAAGTGTTTAATGTCTGCCATCCCTCCCATTTCTTCTGTCCCCACTTCTCAGGAGGAACCTGGCGATTTGACAGGAGTGCCGGAGGAATATCATGATCTGCGCACGGTCTTCAGTCGGTCCCGAGCCAACTCCCTTCCTCCTCACCGGTCGTATGATTGTAGTATTGATCTCCTTCCGGGGACCACTCCTCCTCGGGGTAGACTATACTCTCTGTCGGCTCCCGAACGTAAGGCTCTCGAGGATTATTTATCTGTGTCTCTTGACGCCGGTACCATAGTGCCTTCTTCCTCTCCGGCCGGGGTGGGGTTCTTTTTGTTAAGAAGAAGGACGGTACTCTGCGCCCCTGCGTGATTATCGAGGGCTGAATGACATAACGGTTAAGAATCGTTATCCGCTTCCCCTTATGTCATCAGCCTTCGAGATTCTGCAGGGAGCCAGGTGCTTTACTAAGTTGGACCTTCGTAACGCTTACCATCTCGTGCGCATCAGAGAGGGGGACGAGTGGAAAACGGCGTTTAACACTCCGTTAGGGCATTTTGAGTACCGGGTTCTGCCGTTTGGTCTCGCCAATGCGCCAGCTGTTTTTCAGGCATTAGTTAATGATGTTCTGAGAGACATGCTGAACATCTTTGTTTTTGTCTATCTTGACGATATCCTGATTTTTTCACCGTCACTCGAGATTCATGTTCAGCACGTTCGACGTGTTCTACAGCGCCTTTTAGAGAATTGTCTCTACGTAAAGGCTGAGAAGTGCTCTTTTCATGTCTCCTCCGTTACTTTTCTCGGTTCCGTTATTTCCGCTGAAGGCATTCAGATGGATTCCGCTAAGGTCCAAGCTGTCAGTGATTGGCCCGTTCCAAGGTCACGTGTCGAGTTGCAGCGCTTTTTAGGTTTCGCTAATTTCTATCGGCGTTTCATTCGTAATTTCGGTCAAGTTGCTGCCCCTCTCACAGCTCTTACTTCTGTCAAGACGTGTTTTAAGTGGTCCGGTTACGCCCAGGGAGCTTTTGATCTTCTAAAAGAATGTTTTACGTCCGCTCCTATCCTCGTTACTCCTGACGTCACTAGACAATTCATTGTCGAGGTTGACGCTTCAGAGGTAGGCGTGGGAGCCATTCTTTCCCAGCGCTTCCAGTCTGACGATAAGGTTCATCCTTGCGCTTATTTTTCTCATCGCCTGTCGCCATCTGAGCGCAACTATGATGTGGGTAACCGTGAACTGCTCGCCATCCGCTTAGCCCTAGGCGAATGGCGACAGTGGTTGGAGGGGGCGACCGTTCCTTTTGTCGTTTGGACAGACCATAAGAACCTTGAGTACATCCGTTCTGCCAAACGACTTAATGCCCGTCAAGCTCGTTGGGCGTTGTTTTTCGCTCGTTTCGAGTTTGTGATTTCTTACCGTCCGGGTAGCAAAAACACCAAGCCTGATGCCTTATCCCGTCTGTTTAGTTCTTCTGTGGCTTCTACTGATCCCGAGGGGATTCTTCCTTATGGGCGTGTTGTCGGGTTAACAGTCTGGGGAATTGAAAGACAGGTTAAGCAAGCACTCACGCACACTGCGTCGCCGCGCGCTTGTCCTAGTAACCTCCTTTTCGTTCCTGTTTCCACTCGTCTGGCTGTTCTTCAGTGGGCTCACTCTGCCAAGTTAGCTGGTCATCCCGGTGTTCGAGGCACTCTTGCGTCTATTCGCCAGCGCTTTTGGTGGCCGACTCAGGAGCGTGACACGCGCCGTTTCGTGGCTGCTTGTTCGGACTGCGCGCAGACTAAGTCGGGTAACTCTCCTCCTGCCGGTCGTCTCAGACCGCTCCCCATTCCTTCTCGACCATGGTCTCACATCGCCCTAGACTTCATTACCGGTCTGCCTTTGTCTGCGGGGAAGACTGTGATTCTTACGGTTGTCGATAGGTTCTCTAAGGCGGCACATTTCATTCCCCTCGCTAAACTTCCTTCCGCTAAGGAGACGGCACAAATCATCATCGAGAATGTGTTCAGAATTCATGGCCTCCCGTTAGACGCCGTTTCAGACAGAGGCCCGCAATTCACGTCACAGTTTTGGAGGGAGTTCTGTCGTTTGATTGGTGCGTCCGTCAGTCTCTCTTCCGGGTTTCATCCCCAGTCTAACGGTCAAGCAGAGAGGGCCAATCAGACGATTGGTCGCATACTACGCAGCCTTTCTTTCAGAAACCCTGCGTCTTGGGCAGAACAGCTCCCCTGGGCAGAATACGCTCACAACTCGCTTCCTTCGTCTGCTACCGGGTTATCTCCGTTTCAGAGTAGTCTGGGTTACCAGCCTCCTCTGTTCTCATCCCAGCTTGCCGAGTCCAGCGTTCCCTCCGCTCAAGCGTTTGTCCAACGTTGTGAGCGCACCTGGAGGAGGGTGAGGTCTGCACTTTGCCGCTACAGGGCACAGACTGTGAGAGCCGCCAATAAACGCAGGATTAAGAGTCCAAGGTATTGTTGCGGCCAGAGAGTGTGGCTTTCCACTCGCAACCTTCCTCTTACGACAGCTTCTCGTAAGTTGACTCCGCGGTTCATTGGTCCGTTCCGTGTCTCCCAGGTCGTCAATCCTGTCGCTGTGCGACTGCTTCTTCCGCGACATCTTCGTCGCGTCCATCCTGTCTTCCATGTCTCCTGTGTCAAGCCCTTTCTTCGCACCCCCGTTCGTCTTCCCTCCCCCCTCCCGTCCTTGTCGAGAGCGCACCTATTTACAAGGTACGTAAGATCATGGACATGCGTTCTCGGGGACGGGGTCACCAATACTTAGTGGATTGGGAGGGTTACGGTCCTGAGGAGAGGAGTTGGGTTCCGTCTCGGGACGTGCTGGACCGTTCGCTTATTGATGATTTCCTCCGTTGCCGCCAGGGTTCCTCCTCGAGTGCGCCAGGAGGCGCTCGGTGAGTGGGGGGTACTGTCATGTTTTGTCATTAATTATCATGTCTTGTCCCTGTGCTTCCCCTTCTATTCGTTTCCCTCTGCTGGTCTTATTAGGTTCTTTCCCTCTTTCTATCCCCTCTCTCCCCCTCCCTCTCTCACTCTCTCGCTCTCTCTTCTCTCTATCGTTCCGTTCCTGCTCCCAGCTGTTCCTATTCCCCTAATCAATCATTTAGTCTTCCCACACCTGTTCCCGATCCTTTTCCCTGATTAGAGTCCCTATTTCTCTCCTTGTTTTCCGTACCTGCCCTGTCGGATCCTTGTCTATATTCACCGTGCTGTGTCTATGTTTTGCCCTGTCGTGTCGTGTTTCCCTCAGATGCTGCGTGGTGAGCAGGTGTCTGAGTCTGCTAGGTTCAAGTGCCTTCCCGAGGCAACCTGCAGTTCTTGATCATCTCCAGTCTGTTCTCGTCTTTACGAGTAGTATTATGCCTTTTGTTTTGTTAAGTATCTTACTGGATTAAAGACTCTGTTTTCGCCAAGTCGCTTTTGGGTCCTCATTCACCCGCATAACAGAATCAATGACATTAATTTAGGGACAGGTCGAAAAGCATTAAACATGTATGGCAATTTAGCTAGCTAGCTCGCTGTTGCTAGCTAATTTGTCCTGGGATATAAACATTGAGTTGTTATTTTACCTGAAATGAAAAAGATCTTCTTCTCCGACAATTAATCCACACATAAAACAGCCAACCGAATTGTTTTGAGTCATCTCTCCTCCTTCCAGGTTTTTTAATCTTTGAATTTATATGGTGATTGGCATCTACACTTTTACCACGACAACCGGCAAAAATTTCGTCTTTCAATCACCCATGTGGGTATAAACAATGACGAGATTGCACGTGGGTACCTGCTTCTATAAACCAATGAGGAGATGGGAGAGGCAGGACTTTCAGTGCGATCTACGTCAGAAATAGAAAGGAGTTCTATTTTAGCCCTTGGCATGTGGGTGCAATAATTGAATACATGGATTTCTGAATTTATGTTGCGACGTGTCCGGTCTGGTCAGCATGTTACACGGAACCCAAACAGGCTGCGCACGTGCGCCATCGTGCATACATTTATTTTGCCCACCCACACCAAACGCAATCACAACACGCAGGTTAAAATATCAAAACAAACTCTGAACCAATTGCATTAATTTGGGGACAGGTCGAAAATTATTAAACATGCATGGCAATTTAGATGGTTAGCTTGCACTTGCTAGCTAATGTTAATTTGTCCTATTTAGCTAGCTTGCTGTTGCTAGCTAATTTGTCCTGGGATATAAACATTGAGTTGTTATTTCACCTGAAATGCACAAGGACCTCTACTCCGACAATTAATCCACACATAAAACGGCCAACCAAATTGTTTCTAGTCATCTCTCCTCCTTCCAGGCTTTTTCATCTTTAACTTATATGGTGATCACATCTAAACTTTCATTGTATTACCACAACTACCGGCAAAACAGTTAGTCTTTCAGTCACCCCCGTGGGTATAACCAATGAGGAGATGGCACCAATGAGGAGATGGCACGTGGGTACCTGCTTCAATAAACCAATGAGGAGATGGGTGAGGCAGGACTTTCAGCGCGATCTGCGTCAGAAATAGGAATGAGTTCTATTTTAGCCCTTGGTGTCGCAGACACTCGTTGGAGCGTGCAAGCAGTGTGGGTGCAATAATTGAATAACATGGATTTCTAAATTTAATTTGTGACGCTCGCGCACGCGACGTGTCCGGTCTGGTCAGCAAGTGTTAGTCACATGATTTCACATCTAGCTAAGGAGTTGTGTGCTTCAATGAGCAGATTTAAAACATTTGCCAATGGGCTCGAAAGCCAGCATAAATTTGTCCAACATTAGCTTGCTACTGATCCAGTCACTGAAATAACGCTGCTAACCAACCAGCCAGCTACTTAGTGATGCACACACAAAAAGCTAGCTAGAAAGCTACTGTCGTAGTGTTGCTAACATGATTATCTCAGTTCACTGGTCACGATGGCAACACCCACCCGTAGCACGCTCTCCAGCAGGTGTATCTCACTGATCATCTCTAAAGCCAACACCTCATTTGGCCGCCTTTCCTTCCAGTTCTCTGCTGCCTGTGACTGGAACGAATTGCAAAAATCGTTGAAGTTGGAGACTTTTATCCCCCTCACCAACTTTAAACATCTGCTATCTGAGCAGCTAACTGATCGCCACAGCTGTACATAGTCCATCGGTAAATAGCCCACCCAATTTACCTACCTCATCCCCATACTGTTTTTATTCATTTACTTTTCTGCTCTTTTGCACACCAGTATCTTTACCTGCACATGAACATCTGATCATTTATCACTCCAGTGTTAATCTGCTAAATTGTAATTATTCGCCTACCTCCTCATGCCTTTTGCACACAATGTATATAGACTCTTATTTTTCTACTGTGTTATTGACTTGTTTATTGTTTACTCCATGTGTAACTCTGTGTTGTTGTCTGTTCACACTGCTATGCTTTATCTTGGCCAGGTCGCAGTTGTAAATGAGAACTTGTTCTAAACAAGCCTACCTGGTTAAATAAAGGTGAAATTAAAAGAAATGTAAAAATGAGTTTTCATGAAGCAGCTGTTCTGCCATGAGTCATTGCAGTAGCCTCCCGAGGCAGCTGTCGTGCTAAGCTCACCCAACAATAGGCTACAACGTAATGTTAGCGATCTTGGAGTAACATGCTGATCAACAGACTGATTACTGATAACAATCACTCTTAATTCTGGGGCTGCATGTCTACAACTTCAGGGTAATTTAACAGGCTAAACAGCAGACATTTTATATCAGAAAAGGTAGAGCTATCTAATTAACTAATGTTAGCTATGTCAGTAAGATAGCTACAACAGAAAGCTAAGCAGCTGATCCAGTCACTGCACTGGCAGTGGCGACCGACGTCCTTGCACAGAATTTTTGCAGAAGAAAGCTTTGTTTGTATTTTTTTTACAAGTGTAAACAATTAAATCATTTTCACAACATTTGTAACACTTTAGATCGTTATTCTCCCTATTTCATGGAGAGACATTTACCCATTCAGTGTACACGCTCATTGTCGCTTTAAAATGTATTTACAGTCAGGCAAGCCAGACTAGCAGAGACATCAGCATTCTCCTAAAGACCAACCACCCACCACCCTCCCTTTTTCAAAGAGGGGAAGAACAA
This sequence comes from Oncorhynchus gorbuscha, assembly GCF_021184085.1. Taxonomy (NCBI): domain Eukaryota; kingdom Metazoa; phylum Chordata; class Actinopteri; order Salmoniformes; family Salmonidae; genus Oncorhynchus; species Oncorhynchus gorbuscha. The sequence continues at coordinate 53,704,118 of NC_060190.1, forward strand.
AGAGGGAGAGCATGTCGCAAACAAAGCCCTTTCACTGGAGTGAGGCAAGCAGCATTTCTTGGCTGGGCCATCCAGGCTATTTTTAGCATCTAGTTATTGTACAGCGCTCCTGCCACAGCTTCAACAGTGTGAAAGACCCTGCTGCACCAGAGGGCTCTGCCTCACCAATACCCCTATAGCTCTGGCATTACCACCAGACAAACGATTCCTCTCTTAATCACCAAGGAGACCGTAGCACGTGACTGGTACACACAAGCACCCATCGCCCAATTCCAATAATGAATTATAGGAATTCCCATAGCTCGCAAAAGGTAATGGGATAGCTCGAAAGTAGTTCAGCTACAACAGTGTTTAAGCTGCGTTTATTTAGCTATGGTGCTGCGCCATCGCAAAATCATTCCCTCCACTGCAAAAAAATAAACATAGTATTTCTACCAAATATACTTTCAATAATCTGTCTGCATACAACACCGTTCTACTGGAGTGAGGCAAGCAGCATTTCTTGGCTGGGCCATCCAGGCTATTTTTAGCATCTGGTTATTGTACAGTGCTCCTGCCACAGCTTCAACAGTGTGAAGGACCCTGCTGCACCAGAGGGCTCTGCCTCACCAATACCCCTATAGCTCTGGCGATTTTCTTCATACAAACTATTATAACATAGTATTGTAATGAAACAGCAGGGAACCCTCGACCTTCTAGCCCGAGATCCGGCGCTCTATCGACTGTGCCGCAAAAGCATGCTCGTGCGGCAGAGTCGATTTCAGCATTTATAAACCCAGGGTCATTACAGTATTATGAGCAGCTACTAGTGGTACTAAACTGCTTCTAACTGAATGAACTAAAGCAAAGAAAACATCAAACTGGGTGTATGCAAATGCCAAATTCTTGACTTACAGTGAATTAAGTTATGAGACTGAAGTGCACAAGTACAATATGTGTCCATATTGAGTCACCTTAAAATACTTACTTTCAGGTAATCCATTTACCATTTAACAACCAACAATGGATTAGTCTCGGATGTGCCTCACTTCAAACTAGAAGTTGACCGATTAATTGGAATGGCCAATTAATTAGGGCCGATTTCAAGTTTTCATAACAATCGGAAATCTGTATTTTTGGACATTTAAAAAAACATTTTTTACACCTTTATTTAACTAGGCAAGTCCGTTAAGAACACATTCTAATTTTCAATGACGGCCTAGGAATGGTGGGGTAACTGCCTTGTTCATGGGCAGAATGACAGATTTTTACCTTGTCAGCTCGGGGATTCTTTTTTGCAACCTTCTGGTTACTTGTCCAACGCTCTAACCACCTGCCTTACATTGCACTCCATGAGGAGCCTGCGTGGCATGATGACTACCAGTTACGCGAGGGCAGCAAGAAGCCAAGTGTAACAGCGTTCGTCTGTTGAATGAAGAGAGTCGGACCGAAGCGCAGCGTGTAGGTTACTCATGACTTTAATGAAAGATATGACGGTACATGAAATAACTGAAATACGAAAACAACAAACGAAACGTGAAACTAATTACAGCCTATCTGGTGAATACTACACAAAGACAGGAACAAACACCCACAAAATACAAAGCGAACTCAGGCTACCTAAATACGGTTCCCAATCAGAGACAACGATAAGCACCTGACTCTAATTGAGAATCGCCTCAGGCAGCCAAGCCAATACCACACCCCTAATCAGCCGCGATCCCAAATAATACAAACCCCAATACGAAACACAACATAAAAACCCATGTCACACCCTGGCCTACCCAAACATATAACAAAAACACAAAATACAATGACCAAGGCGTGACAGAACCCCCCCCCCCTAAGGTGCGGACTCCCGGACGCACCTCAAGAGCATAGGGAGGGTCTGGGTGGGCGTCTGTCCATGGTGGCGGTTCTGGCTTGGGACGTGGACCCCACTCCATAAATGTCCTATTTCCTCCCCTTCGCGTCCTGGGAAATTCCACCTTCTCCGCCGACCATGGCCTAATAGTCCTCACCCAGATCCCCACATAACTGAGGAGCAGCTCGTGACAGAGGAGCAGCTCATGACAGAGGGGCAGCTCGGGACAGAGGGGCAGCTCGGGACAGAGGGGCATCTCTGGACAGAGGGGCATCTCAGGACAGAGGGGCATCTCAGGACAGAGGGGCATCTCAGGACAGAGGGGCATCTCAGGACAGAGGGGCAGCTCGGGACAGAGGGGCAGCTCGGGACAGAGGGGCAGCTTGGGACAGAGGGGCAGACCGGGACAGAGGGGCAACCCGGGACAGAGGGGCAGCCCGGGACAGAGGGGCAGCCCGGGACAGAGGGGCAGCTCAGGATAGAGGGGCAGCTCGGGACAGAGGGGCAGCTCGGGACCGAAGCAGCCCGGGACTGAGGGGAAGCCCGGTACTGAGGGGAAGCCCAGTACTGAGAGGAAGCCCTGTACTGAGAGGAAGCCCAGTACTAAGAGGAAGCCCAGTACTGAGATGAAGCCCAGTACTGAGATGAAGCTCAGGCAGGTAGTAGGCTCCGGTAAATCCTGGCTGGCTGGCAGATCTGGAAGAGACTGGTTGTCAGGCAGATCTGGAAGAGACTGGTTGTCGGGCAGATCTGGATGAGACTGGTTGTCTGGCAGATCTGGAAGAGACTGGTTGTCTGGCGGCGCTGGGCTGACTGGCGGCACTGGCGGCGCTGGGCAGACTGGCGGCGCTGGGCAGACTGGGAGCACTGGCGGCGCTGGGCAGACTGGGAGCAATGGCGGCGCTGGGCAGACTGGGAGCACTGGCGGCGCTGGGCAGACTGGGAGCACTGGCGGCGCTGGGCAGACTGGAGACTCCGGCAGCGCAGGAGAGGAGAAAGGCTCTGGCTGCGCTAAACAGGCGGGAGACTCCGACAGCGCAGGAGAGGAGAAAGGCTCTGGCTGCGCTAAACAGGCGGGAGACTCCGACAGCGCAGGAGAGGAGAAAAGCGCTGGCTGCGCTGAACAGGCGAGGCGCACTGGAGGCCTGGTGCGTGGTGCTGGAACTGTTGGTACTGGATCGAGGACACGCACAGGAAGCCTGGTGCGGGGAGCTGCTACCGGAGGACTGGTGTGTAGAGGTGGCTCTGGATAGACCGGACCGTGCAGGCGCACTGGAGCTCTTGAGCACCGAGCCTGCCCAAGCTTACCTGGCTCGATGCCCACTCTAGCCCGGCCAATATGAAAGGCTGGTATGTGTCGCACCTGGCTCTACACCCGCACTGGAAACACTGTGCGCTCCATAGCATAACACGGTGCCTGCCCGGTCTCTCTAGCCCAACGGTGAGCACAGGGAGTTTGCGCAGGTCTCCTACCTGGCATAACTATTCTCCCTTCTAGCCCCCCCCCAATAATTTTTTGGGGCTGCTTTTCCGGCTTCCAACCGCGTCGCCGTGCTGCCTCCTCATACCAGTGCCTCTCCGCTTTATCCGCATCTATTCCCAAGACCAGAAGTCCTTATATTGCTGCTCCTCACAATTAACAGGGAGAGTAGGCTCAGGTCTGACTCCTGACTCAGCCACACTCTCTCTGCGCTCTCCCCCAATAAATATTTGGTGGTTACTTTCGTTTTGCGCTCTGCGTCGCCGTGTTTTCCTTTTAGACTCCATTCGTCTATAGCCCTCTTCGCACTGCTGAAGCGAATCCCAGGCGGGCGCCTGCACTCTCTCTGGGTCTGCCGCCCACCTGTCGATTTCATCCCACGTCGTATACTCCATGCCTCTGCTGTCCATAACGTCCTCCTTTCTCTCCTGAAACTGTCGCTGTCATAGCCAGTTTACACGCTGCTCGGTCCGTTTTTGTTGGGTGTTTCTGTAACGGCGTTCGTCTGTTGAATGAAGAGAGTCGGACCGAAGCGCAGCGTGTAGGTTACTCATGACTTTAATGAAAGATATGACGGTACATGAAATAACTGAAATACGAAAACAACAAACGAAACGTGAAACTAATTACAGCCTATCTGGTGAATACTACACAAAGACAGGAACAAACACCCACAAAATACAAAGCGAACTCAGGCTACCTAAATACGGTTCCCAATCAGAGACAACGATAAGCACCTGACTCTAATTGAGAATCGCGTCAGGCAGCCAAGCCTATACCACACCCCTAATCAGCCGCGATCCCAAATAATACAAACCCCAATACGAAACACAACATAAAAACCCATGTCACACCCTGGCCTACCCAAACATATAACAAAAACACAAAATACAATGACCAAGGCGTGACACCAAGGTAAGTTGCTAGCTAGCATTAAGCTTATAAAAAACAATCAATCTTGACATAATCACTAGTTGACTACACATGGTTGATGATATTAGTAGTTTATCTAGCGTGTCCTGCGTTGCATATAATCTGGATAAGAGCGTCTGCTAAATGACTTAAATGTAATGTAAAATGATAGTCGATGCGGTGCCTGTTCATTTCTCATCGAATCACAGCCTACTTCTCATCGAATCACAGCCTAGCACTGTCGTTGCACCAAACCTAACCATAAATATCAATGCCTTTCTTTAAAATCAATACACAAGTATATATTTTTAAACCTGCATATTTAGTTAATATTATATATGCTAACATGAATTTCTTATAACTAGGGAAATTGTGTCACTTCTCTTGTGTTCCGTGCAAGCAGTCAGGGTATATGCAGCAGTTTGGGCTCCCTGGCTCGTTGCGAACTGTGTGAAGTCCATTTATTCCTAACAAAGACCATAATTAATTTGCCAGAATTGTACATAATTATGATATAACATTGAAAGTTGTACAATGTAACAGCAATATTTAGACTTAGGGATGCCACCCGTTAATAAAATCTATCTAATCTATCTATCACTTAATCTATCTAATCTATCTATCACTGTCACTGTACTGTATCACTGTATCTATCACTGTACCCACTCTATCACTAATCTAATCTATCACTGTACCTGTTCCCATAAACAAGATGTTGATTGTGACCCATTAAGGTCAGATGGCAGTTGGTGTGTCACAAGACCAGCTAACAACAGTATGCTAGAGATCACATAATTCTCAATGGCTACGCTCCCATCTCCTATGTACCAGCTCTGGCTGTCCCATCATCCAGAGGATCACTAACGTACATGGATGTCATTCAAGTCACCCATGACATAGTATGCATTGCTGAGCCTTCGGATATCAAGGTGAGAAGACTGCCCTGGAAAAATGTGCAATGTATTTGCAAATGACACTGTAAAATAGTGGGCAGTGTTTGTAATCAAACCAGGCCCTCTGCCTTTAAGACAGCCATTTTTTATTTTTTTCCCCCGAATACCAAACAAAATAATTTAACTGCAATGATCACTAAATTGGGGTCAGAATACCACTATCCACAATATCTCATGTGTGTGTTTATCTCAATGTGTTCACTGCCATCACACACTCTTATCTAAAGTGACTTAGAGGAGCAATTAAGGGTAAGTGCCTTGCTCAAGGACACATTTTTCACCTAATCAGCTCGGGATTCGAATCAGCGACCTTTCAGTCACTGGCCCAACGCTCTTAACCGCTAGGCTACCTGCAACCCATCAGAGACCTCATCTGACTGCCATTGAGTCCGACTGAGTGTGTGGTGGGCACTGTGCTTCTCTTTCCAAAGCAAGGCTGATTACCTGATTATTTTATGTGAAGACATGTGGCTTCAATTTCCACCTTTGAACACAGCAATCCAATTGAATTAGGTGTTTCTCCCTAGAGTCATGCCATACAAGGCAATGTAGATTCACATGATAGTGTGGTATAATAGATGTGCTGGTTGTAAGATCCAGCCCCACAGAACACAAGTCTTTCTTTCCTCTACCGTTTTTGCGTGTCTGTTTTTGTGTGTCCATGTTTGTGTGCGTGTTTGTTTTTCGAGATGTAGGTAATGTGAAGCTTCAATTATGCACAGTATAACAAATCCTCAGCCAATCTGGGAGTCGTTGACATGAAAGCAGCTCATGAAAAACAAGGCCAGCATTCCTTACATTAACCCGACATGTCACTTAAAAAGCTAGAGGAAAAGAAACATCTAGAACATACTGAGAAGACATTTCAGTGGTATCTTCCATGTGGGTTCAGTATTATGCCTTAAGATTTTCCAGTCCTTGTCATATTCACAACATCCAACCTCTTTCTCTCACATGCACCTTCTCTTATACAATCCTATATACAGTATCAAAGGGGGAAAGTAGAGCAGTGAAACAACAAATGCATCATATAATCCTTGTAGGCCAGTAGACCATACAGTGCTTGTGCTGGATTACCTCCAGTGGAAACATAGACTGTCCTCCAGGACACACAGTCGAGTGGACTAAACTCTAAGTCCCACTTGTATCCATTCCAGCCCTACATGGATTCAATATCACTACTCCAGTCTCTGGCATATTACCTATGCCAGAATTACGCTGAGTAGCAATGTTACTGAATTCCCCCTGGTCTGTTGTGCTAGCACACAACACAACCACACACAAGGGCACATGCATTTTTCAGATAAGAGCAAGGAAGCTGAATGTCCATGACATGAACTGAACAGGCAGGCACATCATGTTTAAGTTGAAAGGTTAAGTGTAAAGTGAACCCTCCATTCTGTCCTCACCCTGTTAGGCTTGGGCGATATTGATTTTCATTACCGGTTAAAACAAATATATACAAATATATACAGTGGGGAGAACAGGTATTTGATACACTGCCGATTTTGCAGGTTTTCCCTACTTACAAAGCATGTAGAGGTCTGTATTTTTTATCATAGGTACACTTCAACTGTGATAGACGGAATGCATCTAAAACAAAAATCCAGAAAATCACATTGTATGATTTTTAAGTAATTAATTTGCATTTTATTGCATGACATAAGTATTTGATACATCAGAAAAGCAGAACTTAATGTGTGGTACAGAAACTTTTGTTTGCAATTACAGAGATCATACATTTCCTGTAGTTCTTGACCAGGTTTGCACACACTGCAGTAGGGATTTTGGCCCACTCCTCCATACAGACCTTCTCCAGATCCTTCAGGTTTCGGGGCTGTCGCTGGGCAATATGGACTTTCAGCCCCTACAAAGATTTTCTATTGGGTTCAGGTCTGGAGACTGGCTAGGCCACTCCAGAACCTTGAGATGCTTCTTACGGAGCCACTCCTTAGTTGCCCTGGCTGCGTGTTTCGGGTCGTTGTCATGCTGGAAGACCTCTACATGCTTTGTTAGTAGGAAAGCCTGCAAAATCATCAGTGTATGAAATACTTGTTCTCCCCACTGTAAATACTGTCTATCCGCACTGCGGGGGCTGCGGGGGTGCATGCTATCACTTAAGTAGAAATCAAAGATGTATCAAATACATTATTTCCAGCTCAGGGCTCCAGCAATGCATTTGGTTTGCTAACATGCTAGCTAAGTGGCTAGATGTCAAGATCAAGCTACTTGGTTACAGCAGAGAAATTCAATCCCCTTCTGGATCATAGATACCTGTTGCTTAAATTGTTTTGTGTGTCAGTAAAACAACAAGTTTTTTTAAATAGCTCCCCTTGTTTGCACTTCCGTTAATAACGTATACCCCCGGTATGGTACGGAAACGGAATGTCGGTATGAAAATCTGGATAACGCCCAACCCTTCTGGCTGTAAAGTTGACGATCACAAATGGTGATGCATTTCAAATCCTCTGTTAAAAGACACTCACTTGTGCTCCCAGTGACCAACTATGACCTAACACGACGTCTGGCCAGCCCAGCTTGCATCTCCTGATGTGTTAGTGGACCATCATTAGACACAAGAGGGAACCGTATGAGTGTATCAGACGCTGAATTCTCTGCTCTTAATGAGAGGATTACACGTGATTTTCCTGCACACAGCACTGGTACCAAACATCCTGGGCCTGTGTAATGCATTGTTGGACTGCAGCCTGCCAAGAAACACATGAATAATGAGCACTGCTGACAGGGAAAGGCCATTTGTTACATCCAAAACAGGATTGTGCTTTCCAACAAAAACATTTGATTATTGTTTGCAGAGAGTCCCGCAGTCCCCAGACCTGAGTCTTGTAAAAACAATCTGCCTTGAGTTGACTGGCTGGGGCTGACGCTAATGGTCCTGGTGGAGAGGAGGTGAGAGGGGAAGACAGATAGAGAGAGATGGAGAGAAAGAAGGGGAGGAGAAGGGAAAGCGAGAGGCAGGGGACGAGTAAAGAGATTTAACCCCTGACTGACAAAGAGATATAACCCCTCCACCAACATGGAGGACACTAGGAAGCGTGTCAAGGTGGGTTAATACACTCAGGGAACCAATACGTTCATCAGCTCTGTCACCCACACAAAAGTCTATGTGCTGACATGAGCAGAGAGCCTCCCTGTACAGATGGCCTTCCATGGAAATCACGTTAAGACTCCTCCTCAACCGTGTAAACTGCTGTTGGCAGTGGCTGCAAGGCCGCCAAGCCACCCACTTTCACAGACATAAATGAGCCTTGGCATCTCTCTTATCAACTTTGATTGGATTAGAGTTCTAAAAAAGGGTTGGTGTGGTTAGGGGATAAGGATGTGGAGGAAGAGGGGGAAAGGGAGGAAGAGTTGGAGGACGGGGAGGAGAGGGAGGAGGAGGTACCTGTCTGAGCATCACGACAGGAGGGCCCACTACTTTACACTCTGCATCATAAAGCAGGCCTGCTCTCTTTCTACTACTTCTCCCCCTGATTGTCACCAAGATTGATGGTTAAAAAATGAAAAATCTCATTCCAACACACGAATGCTCAAAACTAACATTTACATTTACATTTAAGTCATTTAGCAGACGCTCTTATCCAGAGCGACTTACAGGCTTCTGAAATGTAAAAACAAGATATTGCGCATTGTAAAATAATGCCCACAATGATTTTAATTGCACGTAATAAACGCAGCAAAAAAATAAATGTCCCTTTTTCAGGACCCTGTCTTTCAAAGACAATTCACAAAAATCCAAGTAACTTCACAGATCTTCACTGTAAAGGGTTTAAACAATGTTTCCCATGCTTGTTCAATGAACCATGAACAATTTATGAACTTGCACCTGTGGAACGGTCATTAAGACACTAACAGCTTACAGACGGTAGGCAATTAAGGTCGCAGTTATGAAAACTTAGGACACTAAAGTGGCCTTTCTACTGACTCTGAAAAACACCAACAACAACAAAAAAATGCACAGGGTCCCTGCTCATCTGAGTGAACGTGCCTTAGGCATGCTGCAAGGAGACATGGGAACTGCAGATGTGGCCAGGGCAATATATTGTAATGTCTGTTGTATGAGATGCCTAAGACAGCGCTACAAGGAGACAGGACAGACAGCTGATCATCCTAGCACGTGTAACAACACCTGCACAGGTTCGGAACACCCGAACATCACACCTGCGGGACAGGTACAGGATGGCAACAACAACTGCCCAGGAACGCACAATCCCACCATCAGTGCTCAGACTGTCCGCAATAGGCTGAGAGAGGCTGGACTGAGGGCTTGTAGGCCTGTTGTAAGGCAGGTCCTCACCAGACATCACCGGCAACAATGTCGTCTACGGGCACAAACCCACCATCGCTGAACCAGACAGGATTGGCAAAAAAGTGCTCTTCACTGACAAGTCAGGTTTTGTCTCACCAGGGGTGATGGTCGGATTTGTGTTTATCGTTAAAGGAATAAGCGTTACACCAAGGCCTGTACTCTGGAGCGGGATCGATTTGGAGGTGGAGGGTCCGTCATGGTCTGGGGCGGTGTGTCACAGCGTCATCGGACTGAGCTTGTTGTCATTACAGGCAATCTCAATGCTGTGCGTTACAGGGAAGACATCCTCCTCCCTCATGTGGTACCCTTACTGCAGGCTCATCCTGACATGACCCTCCAGCATGACAATGCCACCAGCCATACTGTTCGTTCTGTGTGTGATTTCTTGCGAGACAGGAATGTCAGTGTTCTGCCATGGCCAGCGAAGAGCCCGGATCTCAATCCCATTGAGCACGTCTGGGATGTGTTGGATCGGAGAGTGAGGGCTAGGGCCATTCCCCCCAGAAATGTCCTAGAACGTGCAAGTGCCTTGGTTGAAGAGTGGGGCAACATCTCACAGCAAGAACTGGCACATCTGGTGCAGTCCATGAGGAGGAGATGCACTGCAGTACTTAATGCAGCTGGTGGCCACACCAGATACTGACTGTTAATTTTGATTTTGTTCCCGCCCTTTGTTCAGGGACACATTATTCCATTGCTGTTAGTCACATGTCTGTGGAACTTGTTCAGTTTATGTCTCAGTTGTTGAATCTTGTTATGTTCATACAAATATTTACACATGTTAAGTTTGCTGAAAATAAACGCAGTTGACAGTGAGAGGACGTTTCTTTTTTTGCTGAGTTTATATCCTTCACACTCTGGGCTAATTGGAATATGCAAAAATCAACAACACCCAAATGAATGCAAAAAAACTAAATAGAGATTCCCTAATATAGTCCTTTCTCTTGAAATTCTATGAATGAGCTGGGAACACTCATGCACTATTCATCCACTCTACAAGTGGCTTCTTGGCAAATCAAACCTGGTGCCATCAGAGAAAGGCCTGGATCTTGTTTAAAACTGATTACAGAGCACTAAAAGAAGAAGAGGAAGAACCTGTTGAATCAGGTTTTAACTGGGCACGAGCAGTAGTTTATATCTGGTAGAGCTCCCAGACAACACTATCATTAAAGAACTATCACTAAGAGAGACAATCAACTCTGCACCAACCAGCTCCGTAACATGTAGCCTTAAAATAAAACGACACGTCATTCTAGTTCTGGCTCTGAAAAGGGGCGGTGAGGTTAATGTCTACAGCCCTAAGGGTTCAAATATAGCTCAGTGATTATATTCTGCAATGTATTATTAATATTAAATCACATGTTCTTTTTGGTTTGATTTCTCTACCTACAGTGCACATTGTCTGAAAACAAAATACATGTCGACAGATCAATGCCAAAGGATTAAAACCATTCATTAACACAACCTGATCACTGTAATGCAACAGGCAATCTGAAAATACAGATTCCTCAATAAGGATTTACACTGCCTCTGTATTCTCCAGCAGTATGATACATTCTTTGTTACCCTGGAGGAGCCAAGAAAAACTATTATAACATAGTATGTTGAATAATACATGCTGAGATAATCAAATCACAGCGTGCTTTTGAATGAACATTGCAACCACCCTCTCAGAATAAAACCCAGAGGAAAGCTTCCCCGTTCTGGTCTTAAACTCTCTGGCAGGGAGGTCGGATGCTCCGCCCTTTCACCACCCTCCCTCCTCTGCGTCCCTCCATCACACACACAGAGGAGGGACTGAGGTTAGAGATGGAGTTGGATCTGGGGTTGGAGCTAGAGCTTGGGCTATAGCTGGGGAAACAGAGGCGGACTGTCATCCTTCTCCTGGAAGCCCCACTGCATGCATAGCTTCCTGTACTAAATTACAGCCAATGCACAATAGTAGCTGAATTCACTAATAAGCAATGATTTCCTTTACAGAACCTCCATATTTTCTCTAGTTTTGGACTGCTCTCACTACTAACCTAACACTTATAGGATACATAAGAGCTTTTCTTTATCACGGTTAGGGATTAGGGATGCACAATATATCAGTGAACATATTGGAATCGGCCCAATGTCTAGTTTAACGCCGATGTGCAAAACCGATGTCAAAGCTGACATGCATAACTATATAACACAGATAGATGAGAACATCTTTGCATATAACAAAGGTACATGACATAATGAGGCTACGTAAAATTTTGCACAACACGTGCGACACAGCATTCCTAACCTAGCCCTCCAATGTCTGCTGTGAGCAGTCATTTGAAAGAGTAAGGTATTTTCAACGAGACAACTCAAACGCGAAATACATTGACGCCAAGATAATGGAATTCATTGCCTTTGACAATCAACCTTTCTCTGTCATGGGTGATGTTGGCTTTCGCCGACTGGTCGAGCACCGGTACACTTTAAACATTTTTGGTACTATTTTTCAGATGTTGCCCTACCGGAGTTACACAGTAATACACTGCTATTAGCGTCACGACTGACATTTGGACCAGCGATTTCAGCCCCATGAGCATGCTTAGTCTGACAGGACAGTGGGATGGCGAGGATTTTGTGCTGAGGAAAGTCGCATTGCATGCTCTTGAATATGCTGGTTGTCATACTGCTGCTGCCATTTCAATGACATTTGAGAACATGTTTGAAACTTGAACACTATAGCTAGCTCCAACTGACTCGAGAAATAATCTCATCAACTGCACCTGCAGCAGACGTGCTATCCTCTGTTATGACATTGAAACGCCTGCTCAACAAAACTGACAGGGATGTAAACAAATGTGCACAAAATTTGAGATAAGCTTTATGTGCGTATGGAACATTTCTGGGATCGTTTTTTTTCCCAGTTCATGAAACTTGATATTTGTTCAGTGTAGTATGCATATTCTAATTCCTAATTCTAAGGCCACCGATTCTGTCACATAACAGTGGAGTGATCATGCCCATTCTGACTTCACCAATGCTATGCTAACCAGTTAGCTAGCAGCTAGTGTGCGACAAAAGTGCTGACTAGTTTCTATGGAGTGAAGCTGGCCCCTTTTCCCGACGAGGTGGATGTTCTTACTGGCCCACATAGGGGAATGAAACAGTTGCCCTTGACAACAGTTTCTCCCGGCAACAAAACTGCCCACACAGGCTGTGAACAAGCGATTCGGTGGCATTCTCTCTTTACTGTGTCGCCACCATTCTCAATGCTATGTGCTATGGGTTGGCACCCCGCCTTGGGTTGTGCCATGGCGGAGATCTTTGTGGGCTAAACTCAGACTTGTCTCAGGATGGTAAGTTGGTGGTTTAAGATATCCCTCTAGTGGTGTGGGGGCTGTGCTTAGGCAAAGTGGGTGGGGTTATATCCTGCCTGTTTGGCCCTGTCCGGGTGTATCATCGGATGGGACAACGGTGTCTCCCAACCCCTCCTGTCTCAGCCTCCAGTATTTATGCTGCAGTAGTTTATGTGTCAGGGGGCTAGGGTCAGTCTGTTATATCTGGAGTATTTCTCCTGTCTTATCCGGTGTCTTGTGTGAATTTAATTATGCTCTTCCTAATTCTATCTTTCTTTCTCTCTCTCTTTCTCTCTCTTGTAGGACCTGAGCCGTAGGACCATGCCTCGGGACTACCTGGCCTGATGACTCCTTGCTGTCTGTCCCCAGATCACCTGGCCGTGCTGCTGCTCCAGTTTCAAATGTTTTGCCTGCGGCTATGGAACCCTGACCTGTTCACCGGACGTGCTACCTGTCCCAGACCTGCTATTTTCAACTCTCTAGAGACAGTGAGAGCGGTAGAGATAATATATGCATATTATTATTACTATTGGATAGAAAACACTCTGAAGTTTGATCGGATTTGAAAAGCCAACTGACATTTACTCCTGAGCTGCTGACCTGTTGCACCCTCGACAACCACTGTGATTATTATTATTATTTGACCCTGCTAGTCATCTATGAACGTTTGAACATCTTGGCCATGTTCTGTTATGACCTCCACCCGGCACAGTCAGAAGAGGACTGGCCACCCCTCATAGCCTGGTTCCACTCTAGGTTTCTTCCTAGGTTCTGGCCTTTCTAGGGAGTTTTTCATAGCCACGTGCATCTCCACCTGGATTGCTTGCTGTTTGGGGTTTTAGACTGGGTTTCTGTACAGCATTTTGAGATATGAGCTGATGTAAGAAGGGCTTTATAAATATATTTGATTTGATACAAGGACCGTTACTTTGATGCAGACAAGAAATGTTACATACACAGCTGGACAAGATGGAAACGGACACAGTGACAGTGTGCACCAAGGAAGAGAGGCCACGGAGAGCTGTGGGTCCTTTACCGTCCAGGATCTCCTCCCGTGAAACTTCACTGCTTGACATGTCCGTGTAGAAAACATAGAAATAAAGAAACTAGAATGCCCACCCGAGTCACATCCTGGCCTAACCAAAATAGAGAATAAAAGCCTCTCTATGGCCAGGGCATGACAGTAATCTCCAGCCTGCCTCCAGGGTCCTTTACCGTCCAGGATCTTCTCCCATGAAACTTCACTGCTTGACATGTATGATGAAATCCTGGTTGAGAATGAAACGACTGAACAAATGAACAACGAAACAGCACAGCAAGTGAAAGAAATAGGTTTTGATTATGTTTTACTGGTAATGGGGACATACGTAAATGGCAACAAAATCCGTGTGTGTGTGTCCGTGTGTCCGTGTGTGTGTGTGTGTGTGTGTGTGTGTGTGTGTGTGTGTGTGTGTGTGTGTGTGTGTGTGTGTGTGTGTGTGTGTGTGTGTGTGTGTGTGTGTGTGTGTGTGTGTGTGTGTGTGTGTGTGTGTGTGTGTGTGTGTGTGTGTAACCTTTATTTAACTAGGCAAGTCAGTTAAGAACAAATTCTTATTTACAATGGCGGCCTAGCCCGGCAAAACCTGGACGACGCTGGGCCAATTGTGCGCCGATGGGAATCCCAATCACGGCCAGATGTGATACAGCCTGCATTCCAACCAGGCACTGTAGTGACGCCTCTTGCACTGAGATGCAGTGCCTAAGACCGCTGTGCCCATATGTGTGTGTTAACTATTTAACTGTACTAGAAGGCTTAAAAGGCCGCTAAAACTTTTAATAATCGGTTATCGGTATCGGTTTTTTTTGTCAAGAAAAATATTGGATATCGTATCGGCCAAAAAATGTCACATCAGTGCCTCACTGGTAGGAATGCTTGCTGACAGCACATTAACCTGTTCAATTAGACCTGCTGTTTCTACCCTCCTTCCTCCTCACTCTATGAGATAGCCTGACTTACTCTTCAGTCTTCAGCCAGCTGTACACTGGCTTTGACACACGTTCAAGGGTGAGAAAAGCATACCACTCACCACACACATCTGACCTTGCATGCCCCCGCCCTTAAAATGAACACATATGTTTCCTTATGGCCACAGGCCACAGGCCAGACAATCATGTCTGCCTGACAACCGAGCAAAAGCTCTTAACCGTTTGGCACTGATGAAATCCTAATACAAAACAGAGTGACAGGTAATGCCTTTCTCAGAGGTGAGATTTCCACCCCACTTTTTAAGTTGAGAATATTTCACTTTTACATGAGAAAGACAGGTGGAGGAAGAAAGGGCTGTTTGAAGGAGAGTGGAACTGCTGTTTTCACTGAACAGACTTGGGACAGAAGCAGAGAAAGATGGCAGCCAACATGCTGTTTTAAAGTGCAGATCCTTCTGTTCTGAGAGTGGGCCATTGAGAAGTGCCCTCCAGCAAGACAACATGAGTGGGACACCAGAAGAGTTGTATACACTTCCTTTGTCGGTTGAAGGATTAGATGTTGTGATTCTCTAGAACTAACCACAATTGGGCACTGAAGACTTCCAAACCCCTATCTTCCTTTTTTCCATTTACCTTGAGTGTCATTCACTTTCTGAAGATGAGCAGATGAGATTACAATGAGTGCCGGTTAGAGGGTATGTCGTACTAGCCTGGCTGACGCGACTCCCGTGACTCACAATGCAAGGAGAGCTGTAACACACTGGTCTGGAGAAGATGCCATTGTAAATGCAGTATTCACTCAGATATTTAGGCATTGACTGGTTCTCTATAACATTGACTGTGCGTCTGGGTGTTTGAGTGAGAAAGACACAGAAGAGAACCAACCAGTTAAAGCACAGCCCCCTTCATTATCAACGCATCGGGCCGACAACATCAAAACAGCCTTTCCAGACCCTGAAGTCAGGAGGAATTCAAGTTAGGTGTTAGCCAGACTAACGTAGTACTTTCCCAACTAAACATTATTCCAACTAAGTTCCAACCTAGATTTATCCCATTTTCTGAGAACATTCCTTGTGAAAACATTCCAAGATTTCCAGTGGGACGTTCCATGAAAATTGAATTAATGGTAAGAAATTAACACAATGCATTCCTTTGTCATTGTCAGAACATCCTTGGCTTCCTTCCGTTGTCACGGAAATGACTGGACCAGGGTGCAACGTGGTGAGCGTACATTTCTCTTTATTATAAATGTTGCCAACAAAACAACAACCGTGAAGCTTACTAGGGCTATACAGGCCACTAACACAGACAACTACCCACAACTAAGGTGGAAAAACAGGCTGCCTAAGTATGATTCCCAATCAGAGACAACGATAGACAGCTGTCCCTGATTGAGAACCATACCATACCAAAACATAGAAACAGAAAACATAGAAATAAAGAAACTAGAATGCCCACCCTAGTCACCAAAATAGAGAATAAAAGCCTCTCTATGGCCAGGGCGTGAATGTTATCATACAGCCAAAAGACAACCTGATCAAAAGCATCCTTATGTTCAGGAATTTTTTAAAACTGGGTTACTGACTATTTTAAACTTGCAAGACTAGACTTTTTGACAGTCTTGTAATCATGACTGGTCTTACAAACCTCATAATGATCTCATGTCTTAAAGTGTCACATGTTGCTTAATAAATCAGGCCTAGTCTCATTGAACTATGGATGCTGATGAAGATTCTAGGTTGTACAGCAACCTAATGCATGCATGAACAACATACACATCACTTCAATAAAATCCGAAGAGTTTTCAGCCAAATTGCTTTGGCATCAAACATGATTGATTAACTACGTTGAACGTAGAAATATATACCTTGTATTGTGAAAGCTGTAGTCATAGCTGTAGCTGAATAACAGAAACCATTAGACTACTTCATACCAGGCACGTTTCTACCTTGACACTGTTGTGTCCATACTGTATGTAGCAAGTTACTACAGTACTGTACAGACACACACACACACAAAAGACACTTCACATAACTGACAAATCTAATTTAAGCCATACGAGGCTGTTTTATTAAATAGGCAATAGAGTGTAGAGGTCGACCGATTAATCAGCATGGCTGATTAACTAGGGCCGATTTCAAGTTTTCATAACAATCGGTAATCTGCATTTTTGGACGCCTATTATGGCCGATTACATTGCATTCCATGAGGAAACGGCGTGGCAGGCTGACCACCTGTTACACGAGTGCAGCAAGGAGCTAAGGTAAGTTAAGCTAAGGTAACTTAAAGGTAAGTTGCTAGCTAGCATTAAAACCAGTTAAGCATAAGGGGGTGCTATTCAAATTTTGGGATGAAAAACGTTCCCGTTTTAAACAAGATATTTTGTCACGAAAAGATGCTCGACTATGCATATAATTGACAGCTTTGGATAGAAAACACTCTGACGTTTCCAAAACTGCAAAGATATTGTCTGTGAGTGCCACAGAACTGATGTTACAGGCAAAACCCAGATGAAAATCCAACCAGGAAGTGCCGCATTTTTTGAAAACGCCTCATGCCAATGATTCCTTATATGGCTGTGAATGAGCTACGAATGAGCTTACGTTTTCCACGTATTCCCCAAGGTGTCTACAGCATTGTGACGTCTTTTACGCATTTCCATTGAAGAATAGCCGTAAGGGACCATATATAGCAAGTGGTCACATGGTGTCTCCCGCAGAAAATCTTGCGTAAAATACTGAGGTAGCCATTTTTCCAAACGCTTCTTATGAGAAACCAATTGCCTCGACGGATATATTATCGAATATATATGTTAAAAACACATTAAGGATGGATCCTAAACAACGTTTGCCGTGTTTCTGTCATTTTCCGGTGGATTTCCCAGCCAAGCATGATGAAGAAACGGGAGCTATTTCGCCTACAAAAATCATATTTTTAGAAAAAAGGAACATTTGCTATCTAACTGGGAGTCTCCTGAGTGAAAGCATCCAAAGTTCTTCAAAGGTAAATGATTTAATTTGGTTGCTTTTCTTATTTTCGTGAAAATGTTGCCTGCTGCCAGCATAGCATTATGCCATGATAAACTTACACAAATACTTGTCTAGCGTTGGCTGCGTTGGCTGTAACGCATATTTTGAAAATCTTAGATGACAGTGTTGTTAACAAAAGGCTAAGCTTGTGTTTGAATATATTTATTTCATTTCAGTTGCGATTTTCATGAATAGGAAAAGTTTCGCGGGGTATTTATGTCCGCTGCGTTATGCTAATTCGTTTGAGGCTATGATTACGATCCCGGATCAGGGATTACTAGTTTCAAGAGGTTGAACTTATCTTATACAAAAATATCAATCTTCACAAAATCACTAGTTAACTACACATGGTTGATGATATTACTAGGTTAACTAGCTTGTCCTCCATTGCATATAATCAATTAAGTGCCTGTTAATGTATCATTGAATCACAGCCTACTTCGCCAAATGGGTGATGATTTAACAAAAGCACACTAGTTGCAAAAAATGTACCTAACCATAAACATCAATGCCTTTCTTAAAATCAATACACAGAAGTATATTTTTTTAAACATGCATATTCAGTTAAAAATAATTCCTAGTATAACTACAACCAAAAACTTTGTGACTGGGAATTTTCAACCACCAGCTTTCATATGTTCTGAGCAAGGAACTTCAACGTTAGCTTTTTTACATGGCACATATTGCACCTTTACTTTCTTCTCCAACACTGTGTTTTTGTATTATTTCAACCAAATTGAGCATGTTTCATTATTTATTTTAGATTAAATAGATGTTATTTAGGTATTATGTTAAGTTAAAATAAAAGTGTTCTTTCAGTATTGTTTTAATTGTCATTATTACAAATATATATATATATAATATATGTATATATAAATCGGCCGATTAATCGGTATTGGCTTTTTTTGGTCCTCCAATAATCGGTATCAGTGTTGAAAAATCATAATCGCTCAACCTCTAATACAGTGCATCTGGAAAGTATTCAGACCTTCACTTTTCCACATTTTGTTATGTTATAGCCGTATTCTAAAATTGATTAAATAAATATTTTTTTCAAATAAATCTACACACAATACCCCATAATGACAATGTGAAAACAGGTTTTTAGAAAAGTTTGCAAATGTATTAAAAATACAAAACAGAACGACCTTATTTACATAAGTATTCATACCCTTTGCTATGAGAATCGAAATAGAGCTCAGGTGCATCCTGTTTCCAATGATCATCCTTGAGATGTTTCTACAACTTGATTGGACCCCACCTGTGCTAAATTATATTAATTGGACATGATTTGGAAAGGCACACACCTGTCTATATAAGGTCCCACAGTTGACAGTGCATGCCAGAGCAAACACCAAGCCATGAGGTCAAAGGAATTGTTTGTAGAGCTCCGAGACAGGATTGTTTCGAGGCACAGATCTGGGGAAGGGTACCAAAAAATCTCTGCAGCATTGAAGGTCCCCAAAAACACAGTTGCCTCCATCATTCTTAAATGGAGGAAGTTTGGATTCAACAAGAATCTTCTTAGAGCTTACCAACCAGCCAAACTGAGCAATCAGAGGAGAAGGGCCTTGGTCATGGAGGTGACTAAGAACCCAATGGTCACTCTGACAGAGCTCCAGAGTTCCTCTGTGGAGATGGTAGAACCTTCCAGAAGGACAACCATCTCTGCAGCACTCCACCAATAAAGTTTTTATGGTAGAGTGGAATGACAGAAGCCACTCTTCAGTAAATGGCATGACAGAGTGCTTTGAGTTTGCCAAAAGGCACCTTAAGGACTCTGAGTTCAAAATCAACAATGGCTATGATGAAACTGGCTCTCATGAGGACCACCACAGGAAAGGAAGACCCAGAGTTACCTCTGCTGCAGAGGATAAGTTTATTAGAGTTAACACCCTCAGAAATTGCAGCCCAAATAAATGAGTCACAGAGTTCAAGTAACAGACACATCTCAACCTCAACTGTTCAGAGGAGACTGTGTGAATCAAGCCTTCATGGTCAAATTCCTGCAAAGAAACCACTACTAAAGGACACCAATAAGAAGAGACTTGCGTAGGTCAAGAAACACGAGCAATGGACATTAGACCGGTGGAAATCTGTCCTTTGGTCTGGAGTCCAAATATTACATTTTTGGTTCCAACCGCCGTGTCTTTGTGAGACGTGGTGTGGGTGATCTCTGCATGTATATTTCCCATTGCAAAGCATGGAGGAGATGTTATGGTGT
The DNA here is from genome assembly GCF_021184085.1 of Oncorhynchus gorbuscha. Lineage (NCBI taxonomy): Eukaryota > Metazoa > Chordata > Actinopteri > Salmoniformes > Salmonidae > Oncorhynchus > Oncorhynchus gorbuscha. Next base: position 53,724,177 of record NC_060190.1, read on the forward strand.
GGGGTGCTTTGCTGGTGTCACTGTCTGTGATTTACTCAAGGCACACTTAACCAGCATAGCTACTGCAGCGATACGCCTTCCCATCTGGTTTGGGCTTAGTGGGACTATCATTTGTTTTTCAACAGGAAAATGACCCAACACACCTCCAGGCTGTGTAAGGGCTATTTTACTAAGAAGGAGACTGATCGAGTGCTGCATCAGATGACCTGGCCTCCAATCACCCGACCTCACCCAAATGAGATGGTTTGGGATGAGATCGAATGCAGAGGGAAGGAAAAGCAGCTAACAATTGCTCAGCATATGTGGGAACTCTTTCAAGCCCGGAAAAGCATTCCAGATGAAGCTGGTTGAGAGAATGCCAAGAGTGTGGAAAGCTGTCATAAAGGCAAAGGGTGTCTACTTTGAAGAATCTCAAAAATAACTCTAAAATATATTTTGTTTAACACTTTTTTGATTACTACATGATTCCATATGTGTAATTTCATAGTTTTGATGTCTTCACTACAATGTAGAATATAGTACAAATAAAGAAAAACCTTTGAATGAGTAGGTGTTCTAAAACTTTTGACAGGTAGTGTATCCATCAGACTACACAACAGTCTGTTTGGGTAGGCTGAGGCAGAAATCATTTGTGGATCTGATAAAAGCAAAGCATCATACAATCAAGCATAAATGATGTAGATGGTATAGATATTTAGTGAAAAATATTTTTAGTCACTATTCAGTGCGTGGAGAGTGTGGTGACTAACCAACAGGGCTAAAAGTGTAGCTTTGCCCCGGCCTTGTGTTCACACCTCCTCGTCTAATCCTACTCCAGGTCTCTGGTCTTTGGATTTTCATGCTAATGCCATAATGCCCAAAAAGCCTTGTAGACACAGTATGCAGGTGTTGAGTTAGTAAAAGGAAGAATGTGTGAGTTTGTGAGCATATGCATGTGTGCATGAATATAGGTGTGTGAGATTATGCCCATGCCAGAAGCTTGTCTGTCGGCAGGAAAACCAACATAAGATTTAGAATGTCTATTTCTAAAAAGTAGGACATCCTACCATAAATGCCAAGATCAAAAGAAAAATAAGTTGCATAATCAACTGGTTTGTTGGTTTACAACATCACATGATAATATTCACCCATGCATATTTTTTCAATCACTCCAAGAGGCAGGCTTTTGACAGCAAGTCCATCAAAGCACTCATAAAGTCACTACACATGCATGCACTGCATGCCACACAACACCAATGGCTTGTGAAAAAAGTGTCTTGAATTGTGAAACCATACTGTTTGGGTAGACGCAAGGTAAAACAATTTAAAGTACGCTTTACTTATGACCAGCTTCATGAGGTAGTCACCTGGAATGCATTTCAATCACAGGTGTGCCTTGAAAGGTTATTTTGTGGAATTTCTTTCCTTCTGAATGAGTTTGAGCCAATCAGTTGTGTTGTGACAATGTAGGGATGGTATACAAAAGATAGCCCTATTTGGCAACATACCAAGTCCATATTATGGCAAGAAAAGCAAAAATAAGCAAAGAGAAATGACAGTCCATCATTACTTTAAAAGATGAATGTCAGTCAATGAGGAAAATGTCAAGAATTTTGAAAGTTTCTTCATGTGCAGTCTCAAAAACCATCAGGCGCTATGATGAAACTGTCTCTCATGAGGACCGCCTCAGGAAAGGAAGACCCAGAGTTACCTCTGCTGCAGAGGATAATCACACTGTCTGATTTATTTAAAATTCAAGGCACACACATGGCTACCACGGCATTCTGCAGCAATACACCATCTCATCTGGTTTGCACTTAGTGGGACATTTTCAACAGGACAATGACCCAACACACCAGAGGTCGACCAATGATGATTTTTCAATGCTGATACCGATTATTGGAGGACCAAAAAAAGACGATAACGATTGATCGGCCGATTTATACACACACACACACACACACACACACACACACACACACACACACACACACACACACACATATATATATATATATATATATTTGAAATAATGACAATTACAACAATACTGAATGAAGAATGAACACTTAATTTAACTTAATACATAAATAATATCTATTTAGTCTCAAATAAATAATGAAGCATGCTCAATTTGGTTTAAATAATGCTAAAACACAGTGTTGGAGAAGAAAGTAAAAGTGCAATATGTGCCATGTAAAAAAGCAAATGTTTAAAGCTAAATAGGACAAATTTACGTTCGCTAGCATGTGCAAGCTAACTAGCTAAATTGCCATACATGTTTAATGATTTTCGACCTGTCCCCAAATTAATGTCATTGGTTCAGAGTTTGTTTTGATTTTTTTGTTTTGATTTTAACCTGCGTGTCATGCTCGCGTTTGGTGAGGGGAGGGCAAAATAAATGTATGCACGATAGCGCACGTTGGCGCACGAGCACAGCCGGTTTGGGTTCCGTGTCAGACCTAGCCAATGCGAGTGCTCTGTAAATAGTACAATGATGTGTCTCTAGGTCCCAGAGTTATGCCGTATTTATACAACACTAAAACCAGTTGTTTCCTGTTTGTATGATATCCTTTACTTTGTCTCTTTCTTGTCATTGGACCAATAACTCAACACGTAAGGCTATTCTTACTGTATCTCCAAAAGGAATGATGGATTGTGAGTGTAACCGGGTACCAACCACAAAGATAACTCACTACTTCCACGTCAGCTCGCTTATCTGCAGATGAAAAAGTTATTAGGTCCACATGAATAATAACATTCTACACATTTAACCATATCATATGACTTTTTCATTTCATTTAACGTTCTCCGTTGAATCTCTGCATTGATTTCACAGCCACAGCAGGTCTCCTGAGATTCTCTATGGATTTTCCAGCTGCCCTCGCAAATGGTCCACTGTGATTACTATCTGGAACGTAGAGCCGGAGGAAGGTATGGAAAATGGTCATCGCGCCTCAAATCCCTATATTGTGCTCCTGTTTCGGTGAGCTGTGTTACCTCATGGCAACAACGATCGCAGACATGGTTTCATCGAGCCCAGTGGACACATATTGCTCCGTTTTTGGCTTCTCTCAAAACGTGGGCGTGAGTTTTAGGGGTAGTGTTTCCTGCTGAAAATTCTTTACAGGGTAGGAATTAGGGTAAAATAGCAATGAATGGAGGGTTGGAACAAGTGCAAGACATGAATTTAATGCCTGAGTGGGAGTTATTACAACTGCACATCTGACAGATCCCGTTGTCTATCGGCCCCATGCTGAATCTGCTTACTGAGAGATGATTATGCAAATGAATGTGCTTACTCTGTTGAATAGAATGTTTATCATACGAGTTATTAAAAGAAAAATTGTAATAAGCCCTCATTAATGTTCCTCCATATAATGTTGCTAGGGGGTTAAATCTTTGCTAATCTTGTGCTATTGATTAGGGTTCTACGCAGATTGATGAGGGAGCTCCATATGGGGTTGTCTGGAGAAGTCTGAGAATTCTAAAGGAGATGATTACCTCGGCCTCAACTCACAACAATGACTCCATTTCTGATAATGACAGTTTTCCTACATGGAAAAAAAACTCAAACCTGGAAACCTCTCCCAAGCCTTAAATACTTAAAAAGCAAAACTGCCATAAAGTCTATCACCTGCCACCCCTACATAATCTGAAAATCCATGTGTGCTTACCAGGGCCAAGTCTGTGCAGAAAAGTACCCCCTCTGGCCCAGGCAGTCCTGAGTAATTGGACTACAGCCGATTAACTGCAAAGAAGAAGTGCCGTTACCCTTCTGTTGTGATGACCTGTCACGTTCGCCGTATGATTCGGACCAAGGTGCAGCGTGGTATGCGTACATTCTTTATTATTATAAGAACAAACACTCAACAAAATAACAAACCGAACCGTGCCGCTAATATGAATAGTGCAGGCAGGCAACTAAACATAGAACAAGAACCCACAAACACCAAAGGGAAATGGCTACCTAAATATGATCCCCAATCAGAGACAACGATAAACAGCTGCTTCTGATTGGGAACCATATCAGGCCACCATAAACATACAAATGCCTAGACCCATTAAAACCCTAGACATAAAAAAAACATAGACAATACAAAAACTAGCGTATCCACCCTAATCACACCCTGACCTAACCAAAATATAAAGAAAACAGAGATATCTCAGGTCAGGGCGTGACATGACCCCTGCCTTTGAGATTTGTTATCTATTAACCCTCCATTTTAGCACTTTATTTGTATTAGCATTCCAGGTGATCAAATGGCCCCTACTTCTTTAACCGTTTCCAGCACAACACGCCTCTGTGGCCACATCTAACACCGTGTAATTTCAGCCCAGAGCTAGGTTTATACCCTTGTTGTTACAGTACATTTCACCAATCTGACTGTCTGAACTGTAGAGCCCTTTGAGGGTCTGAGGTTATACAATTGATTTACACTGTATCTGAATTAATCTGGGAACAACAAAAGATTAGCTCCTGCTCTCTGAATGCAGTCAAGTCACAGCCATGGGCCAAATCAGTTCATTATCTCTGTTAATTCCCTCAGCACTAGGCTAATGCAATAAGATGCCAACAAATACCTCCCGTATCACTCTTCATACAGGTTTTTTAACAACGTTCTCTCTTTTATGACATTTAAATGTCATGTCCTCAGATTAGCCATCTGAATGTATAATTGTAACACAGGCATTTGATTCATAAAAATCTACAATTATTGCATGCATCATATGGGGTAGTTATTATGTGTGGCTCATATGTAAATATTGTGCAAAAGGTAGAGTCGTTGAGTCGTCACAATAGACCTATAGACTAGAGTACTGATCACACGAGAAGGCAAAGACCCACAGTACCTCTGTTCTACTGTACCATGTCACGTTGGTGCTCAACCGCCCTGTCCAATAACTAAAGACAAGCATAATCTGTTAGAGGACACCAGGTCCTCCCCAGCTCACACTAATCAGATAAAACATGTCTGCTCGCTGGGAATCACGTCAGGGGGCTCTGTCTATATCAGAGAGTGAGACCGATAGGTCCGGCTGGGCAGGAGCAGAGAAGGTCCGTTGTCTGTTTTGTGCTACTACCATGTTGTGTTGCTGCCATGTGGTGTTATGTTGTATTGCTACCATGCTGTGTTGTCATGTGTTACTGCCATGCTATGTTGTTGTCTTCGGTCTCTCTTTATGTAGTGTTGTGTTGTCTCTCTTGTCCTGATGTGTGTTTTGTGCTATATTTTTATTTTATGTATTTATATTTTTAATCCCAGCTCCCAACCCCACAGGAGGCATTTTGCCTTTTGGTAGGCCTCATTGTAAATAAGTATTTGTTCTTAACTGACTTGACTAGTTAAATAAAGGTTACATTTTAAAATTGTAAAAATAAAAGTCTGTGCGTCTGCATATTGTCACGGAGCAAAGCAGAACAGAGCAGCCCACCGTGGCTAGCCAGCCAGCGAGAGCAAGGGCAGGGGGAGAAAAACGATGAACCATGCTGGGCCCATTACTACCGACGGAGGCTGAAATCGGTCAGATCTGCTGCAGCTTACATGAAGGCTGGGGAGCCCAGTCCCCACTAAGGAGTGAGCCGTCAAGCTGCTGATATCACAACCACTGGAGAGAAAGAGGGGACCGAGAAAGAGAGGGAGGGAGAGAGAAAAGCAGAGATATAGAGAAACTAAAGGCAGATGTAACCTGGGTCCAGAGGAGCTGATAGATGGGATGTGGAGCTCAGCAGAGGCAACCGTTCAGGTGGAAAAGGCTTCCCTTTGTGATGCAGATGACAACGCAATCAGCCCCTCTTTGTCTCCGCCGATGGGCTCTGCTCCCGGGGACATTGAGAGCCAGACACTAATCCGCTGGGTTTGTGTTCTGTGGGCCTGTTCAGAGAGGCAGTGGCACAGTACCTGGGGTTGTATGGAGGGAGGCTGTGAGACCAGGTCTGACCTCTCTCAGGGTATCCTGGCTTGATGCTGGCTGCATTTACCCTCTGAGCTCAATTCAAGTTCTAGAAGACTTATGCTTTCAAATATTCTAAAATATGCAGGCAACAATGAGGGTGCTCATCAGCTTGAGTTATTAATCTAGCATGTGACATGCTGAAGGTTTGCAATTTGTCAATCAAGATTTGGGATTGAGATATTTAAGCTATGTATTACACTATCCTGAATCTAGGTTAATGAGCAATTGGTATAACAAGGTTCTACCTGTAAACGTACATATTAGGTTGCTTTTGCAGTTTAAATTGAATCTAGAACTCTTTACAGACAGTTCAAAATGTTGATGTTTTTTCCGATCAGCAAAAAATAACAAGATATAACCCACAGGTATGACGTAATGGCCAGAAACTGTGCTAATGAAATTATACAGTTACTCTCATAGAATAAACTACTCACCCCTGTGTAACTTCATTAGATAAACTAATTAATGTTGAGCAGTATGAGGCTTGGATGATTTCACATTACCATGTGGAATATAATGATATTATCTCAGAAATTATGCAATCAATCTGACTCATGTGCAATACAAGCCCTAACAGTGTCATTAATGTTTGGTTGAAAAAACTCTAACAGGTGCATTAGTCATAGTAGCTAGTTTCGCTCACTTTCAGACCAAACAGGCTAAAACAATGTGGTTGAACAACACACCTATACTTTAACGACTGCTAGAAAAACAAAACCCAAGACCCATAACATAAGTGATCCTGAGTGAAGAACACATTTTTTATGTAACACACAGGTTTTCAATTGTCCCCATTCCACAGTAGTTGTAGTGTTAACAAATCTTTTTGGTTCTGAAATTTGAGTCTACATTTAGAACTATTCCATTGAGAAACGTATAGTATTTTCCGAACAGAGCTTATTTTATACACAGTTGACCGTCCCGAGGCCAGCTATTAAAAAAAGTATATTGAGAATAGACTGGGTGCCTTTTCAAAGTAAATTTGTCCATCTAAACATGGTTTGTGTTAATTTAAGGAATATCAAATTATTACTAGACTGAAATGAATAACTAGTGTAATTGAAAGTGGTTTTGTTACCAAAGGGGGCAGACTCTTACCGACTGGCTCTTAATGAACAAATGTTGTTGTGAACATGGTTGGAGATTGAGGCACTGATACAAGCCCGTAACAAAAGATGGCAGCTCAAAATGCAGCCACAATGATGTCATGCCATGCAGAGAGAACACATTTTTGTAAAACTAGCATCCCCTCTTGCCATCAGCCAAAATCTCTGAGCCCTCGGATACCCTTGCATTAAACTAATCCTCAAGGTAGCCCATGGATGTCCCCGAAATGTGACACCCACTCTCAAATGAAACAACTGGTACCAGCACTAATTTAAATTCTGCATGCAAAGTGACAATGGCTGGGCCATGGGCAGCATGGATTAGGTCTTGAATAGAGGCGGATTCTTTGTGAAAGCCTACTGTGGTGGTTGGCGTGCATACAAGCTCTCTGCATCTGCTCATTGGGTAGACTGAGAAAACACAGGATTGTGTATGGTCACTCATTTTACCTTGATTTAATCCCGTTTCAGAGCCCCCTGTCACTGCCTTTTGTTACTATTCCAAAAACGATAATGCTTCCATGTTAGGCGAACACTTCTAGTACCCACACAAGTGCAGTTGAAATGGGCCAATTGAATTTACATTTGAAAGAAAGTTTACACATATTTGGCAAACTCAAAATACACATTTTCATAACGCTTTTCAAACGACACACAACACAATAAGAAATATTAAGATATAACAGAACACGATAGTATTAAATACTGAAAGCACTTTGTTTTCTCTCAGTTTTCCGCTGTAGCCTATAGGAGGAGGCAACTGCATTATGGCCAACAAACCTCCGCCACTGGTTTTCTTACCTGTACACTCTAAGATATCGCTCTTCACTTGATGCTAATAAAAAGCCACTCCCTTCCTTAAATATTTCATCTGGATCCCATGTTATTTTACAGCATCTCATCCATGGAGTCATCTCTACTAATGTGAGTTATCTAAATATGCAAATTATTGAGGCACGAGTTATACTGCATACTGTTTACATTTTGTGTGATTTTTAAATTTCGATAAAAATCATGATTTCACATTGCCTTAAATGGCTTCACCCTGCCTCAACGTGGATGCTATGTGTCCTAGTTTGTCTACCTCTGGTGATGGTCATGACCAGATCACAATGTGGCTTTTGCACATATACATATAGCCAGAAACATGCTATCTCACTGAATGTAGCATAATACAGTAACGGGATGTGTTTCAGAAGGTAGTTGGGGTCTTGTACTACTGACTGCAGAGGTGAAATTTGTAGTAAACGATAGTTGTTGTTAGCATGTGTACTCTGGCTGTATTTCCAAGAATACCTAGTAAATTATGTTCTGTGTGCTAATCCCACTGAAGGTTAATGATTTTGTTATCGGTACAGTAGCTGCCTTAGGTTACTCCTAAGGGTATTCAAAAGCAAGGCGTTTTTCCTGTTAAATGTCTGTTACATTTATCATAAATCCACAAACAAGCTAGTCAATAAACCGTGTTCAAACTTTGGCTACCTTATTTTACAGTCCATTACTTACCCAGTATTTGCCCAGTCCAGAGATAGGAGAAGGGTAATAAGATACAGAATCAGATATGGAGAACCAAAGGTCTAGTACCGCCATAAGCGTTGCGTTTACTAATTAAATCAATGATTGACTTAATTTCATAATACTCTCCCTTAAATGGCGTTAAGAGTGAATGGGCTTGCAACTACTTCCATGGTAATACTTTTTGGCAGCTCTGGTAAGATTTGTTGCTGCGGATGATGATGATGCTCTCCATAGATACACCTGGCATGAGGTAGGTAAACAAAATGAGAGGATATATAGACAGGCATGCCTGGCTCAGATGGAACAACAGGAATTGTCTTACTGAGCACCTCGATTCCATTCATCAAAGCTCACCTGCTAAAATTGACCATAGGTCTACCAAGAAGATTTCATATCAACCGGGGCTTGCATACAATCCACAGTGTTTTAGCCCAACAACATCCCTGCCTTGGTTTGAAAGATAACTAGCTACATCACTCTCAAAATGTGATCACTCTGAAATCCATATACAGAGCTATGGATGTTAGAGCTGTAGCTGAAAGAATAGCATCTGTCATTAAGACAAAGTTCACCTGCTATGTCCAAAACACATTCAAAAAGATACAATATGAAACAATGTATGTTGTCCAAGTACATTAAAACATATGTAGGGCTAAATAATTACCCTAAGATAAATATGAAAGTATTGCTATTTGTATTCTCTTTAATTGCTAAGCTATACAGTTACATACATAATTATAAGTTAGCTTTCAAAATTATACATCAAAACACACAACAACAACAAAAATTATATCACGATGCAATTACCAACATTAGCCTTGATCTAACATATGTGCCAGAAGGACTATGGGAATATTATGACGTGTTTCTATATAAAACCCGAAAGAAGAACCTTTGCCAAAGCAACCATGTTCTGATGCCATGACATCAGAGCCGTCAATACGATTTACTTTGATGTTCCTCGCTGTGGTGTGTTGTTTTTTGGATTAAGGCTACAGTGACCTCTTTTTCAACAACAAAAAATTCATACATAGCCTACTCCTGCGACTTCATTGGATGATCGGCTAGGGTGATACGAAGGGTAAGATGGGGGGCTGTGACGGGTTGGGGAAGAGACCAACCAGTCATGTTACTGAAATACAATAAATATAATAATAGTGTTGCTGGCTAATGTTGCTTGAGAAAAAAATGGGTTCGGAAATCAATACTTTTATCGTCAGTCAAGTTCAATAGTAAGTAATTACTTCTCAATTACGTAAACAAAAACATGAAAAGGGTAACACTATTAGCTTAATTGCCTCTCCAGAAACAAAACAGCCTTTTCTTCCATGCAGCCATTATTGTCTGAAAGGGTAAATATATTATTTGTTTTACATTGAAAATGACCAAGTAATACATTTCTTCTGAAAGAGAATAGTCAAATAAATGGCTTCATCAAGAACATATATTGTTTGTGACACAAATAGAAAATAAAACTCTTGATAGAATAGGCCTATTAAATGACAGCATATTATGTGTATTAGCCTGCCAGACATAGCCATATTGCACAAAACAAAACATTTCCATTGATAGCTTCCCACTGACTAAAAGTAAAATAAATGCCTGTTTTTCATGGCTGTCAGTGTCTCTTCATATATTTTCCAGTCTCATACGTCATCTAGCCACGTTTGCATTCCAGAAAGAGAAAATAGCATGCCACTCTATTCAACGCAATTGGTAGAAAAACATTGGTCTGTTATTATTTGTCATCCTTTTTTTTAATGCAAAAAAATACAAACTTGATTCATTCAGCAATGTTAAAGCAGCTTCTACCCTACTGTCTGGGGTTCCATCTCACTCATGACCTTAGGGCCGAACACTGCTGCGCTAAGAGAGAACAACTTCATTCTATCACTAACCTTCTAAAGGTGAACAGCCATAAGCTTTTCCCATTCAAGCTTTATTCTTCATTTAAAGTGAAAATGTAAATGAACAACTTTAATGAGTTAACGCGAACCGGAAGACGTGGCTATTCGAAAAGTCTGGCCTGATTTACCTCAAGTAGAATGTTGAAAACAATCCTCACTGTATTAAGATTAGCTTATTTAGTAAACAAAATAACAATAATTTCACTCCAGTAATTTGAATAATAAGAATAATTCATGGTAACAATATAGTAAATATAGCAGATCAAGCCAGGTTAAAAAATATATATATATATTATTTATTTGCTAGGACACAAAGCCATTGTTTATAAAAAATTCAAATATTTGTATATTGGCATATAAGTGTGGTTCCTTGAACTTGGGTCTTGCAAACAGTTTTTCTCTAATAGGTGAAATTGTTATTTTGAACTAATAAGGAAATACATTAAAAAAAATAAAATGCACAGCAGGGTCGACTACAAATGACAGTAAACGTTCAAACATATACATATAGATTGGTATTTTAGGACACAAGAAAAAGCACCTACTATTGGAATTGAAAGAATGAAATTAACAATCAAAGCATTACAAAATTATTATGTATAGACGTTCAATATCAAAAGCCGTAAGCTCAGACACAAAGGCCTAAACACTACCATATATTTTATTTTGTGCCAGAGGAACACATGACATTGGATGTGTGTAGGCCTGCCTACTGTACAAGTATAATGTCAACTGGAAAATACAAATTCCAGGCATATTTAGGCCTGCCTATGTAACAATTCAGGAAACATAACTTTCCAATATCCCAGTTAAATGATATGCTGCTTGAAATTGGGAAACATTATTTTCAAGACACTTCAATACCGAAGTGACTTTTTCGTATCAGGTTAGGAGAACTTACACAGCAGGTTAGTAGAATTAATGTAGCAGGTTAGGAGACTGGGGTTAAGGTTAGTTAAAGAGTTAGGGTTAGCAAACATTCTCTCCTAACCGGCTATGACAATCACTTTATATTGAAGTGGCGTGAAAAGTGTGTGTCCAGTTTGAACATTTCTTACGTTTTAATTGTCAATTCAAAAGGCCTATCAAGGTATGAGGAGCACAACACATTGTTTCTCTCCAAAGGTTGGGCCTACTATCTATACAATAGACTACATGAACATGAAAATGCCTACCATGTGAATATGACGCTAACGCTAAGTACAATAGGATTGGTAAACAGTACATGTTGTTGCATGTGCATGTTTATGCCTACTGGGAATGTATTTAATACATCCTGGTTGGAATCCAACGGGGATGTGGGGCTCCCGATTGGGCTCCCGATTGGCGCAGCGGTCTAAGGCACAGCATCTCAGTGCTTGAGAAACCCTGGTTCGATTCCAGGCTGTGTTACAACCAGCTGTGATTAGGAATCCCATTGGGCGGCGCACAATTGGCCCAGCCTCGTCCGGGATTGGCCGATGTAGGCAGTCAGTGTAAATACGAATTTGTTCTTAACTGTCTTGCCCGGTAAAATAAAAAAATATATATTTTTAAAGAGATGCACGAGTCCTTCAGAGGCCGTGCATATCTTTAAAATAAATAACAAGACGCATGTTCTGTGACAAATCGCATTAGCTGAAGGCACATTATCAACAACCTACCGAGGCTTTTTCTTACGTTGTATTTGGTGGTGGTTAAATATTGGTAGGCTAGCGCTATGCTCTCAAGTACCTGTTCTATTGTGCCACTGAACACGCTGCTCATCATCATTCGCGAGCGAAGCCTGTGTGCTCCGGCCAGTGCACAGCACAATTAGAATATGCCAACAAAATGACTAAACTATACAACAGAGACGTCATTAATCAAATACATAACTGTCCCTACTGCACCCAATCATCTTCAGAAAATGTATAGCCTACTGACTGTTCACGCTGCTCTTTTACAAATTGCAGACAAGCAGAAAACACAATGCTGCATCATAAAGTAACCCGTGTACTTTCTTGTTCACGGTTGAACTGTTTGAAATAATATAAAAGTATAGCGGTGTTTTGACTTGACATGTATAAAATGGCACAGTAAAAAGCATACGGTATGTCCTTCATGACAAGCAATACGTTTGGACATTTCCACACCTGAGAGGATGCGGGCATGATCCGTGCAACCCTCATATAGCTATTGTACATTATTTCCGTACAAATTTCAAAGAAGCGCCTTTGCCACAATGTACAGTCGCCCCCGGAACGTTCTCGTTCAAATCAATTCAACCACTCAGCGTGATGTGATCAGCAACTCTTTCGCCCCGTCGGCAATACCTTATTCAAAGAGCTTTAAACATGATCTTACCTTCTACAGCTATTACAGTGGGTATTATCCATAAAATCCATAGAATATCCATTATTGGTTTCTTTGGACGAAAGTGTAAAAAGCCCAGACATTCAAATAAAATAAATCATGAAAGCCATTGACAGCAAATGCTGACTGACACGAGAGAACATTCACCTTCAACAGAGTGAACCAGATGCCATAGAAAATAACTCAAATCTTAACCAAGTTTGGACGAAACCAAAACAGAGGGGTGCCGTGTAAAACATAACATTTTCCATGCATCGGAAACTGCTCCAGATTTCAAATGTATGAGATGTGTATATTAGATATATCTATGATCCAACCCTAAAATATAACATACATGAGCTAAGCCTTCTGGTTATGCTTGTAGTTGTGGTACATGGCATGCTCTCCACCTGTCAAAAGAAGTTCCACTATATCCCTACTGTCAATCATGACGATACAATCGCTAACTGCCTCATCTGTCTGATAATAAAGGATTTTAGAATCACGTGGAAGGATGACCAATGATGTTTGATTCTTATGCAAATAGTCAAGCAAAAAGTTTTCTGCCTACGACTTTTATGTGTATTTTGTTGTCAGTAATGTATTTTATACTACAAGCTTGACACTTGACAAGGAGCATGGATTATATAATTCAATAAAGAGTAAGTTATTTTAAATGGTCCAGTAGCCTAGAAGGGTCTCTTCTAGAAAGGAAAACCCACTGTGAAAGTGTATGTCTGCTAGTTTGTGTAGTAGTATCCTTTGCAAAATCATGATATCTTGAGTGCAATTAAGATAAGGGGTAGAAGTGAAATCTTTCAAAGTAATGTTGATATAGGATGCGTTTTCAATACATGAGCCATCTGCTGTACATGCGTGTGAGCCATTTGGACCAATGCAAGAAAACATTGCCAAAACATAGCAATAGTATCAGTGATAAAGAAATACCTTTTTCATTAATCCCATCTTTCACTAGTTGATATCCTGAAAATCCAAATGTTTTGCTCAAATCCTCTGCTTTAGATATTCCACTACTGTTTCATTAATAGCGGTAATAGGTGTTCCATTCAAATTACTAGATGGAAATGTGCTTTTAAAATGAACTGTAACCAACCGGGCACAGGCTTTTGCTGTGTCTATTATGGGATGCTGCTGTTTTTCATGAGCCATTATTGTCAAGGAATGGATCGAATCAACTAATGCTAATCCTCCACAATCTCTCAATGATATGTTATGGTTAATATAAAGTATGTATCATATTCAATAAATGAAAATAATGTTTTATCAATATTCATGTTTTATAACACAAAATAATCTGGAATCTTGTATCATAAAAATCAGTTGTGTTCTAAATTGTTACTGTAATTCATTTGAGCACAATAACTGAATATTTTTTATTGAAGAAGAGATCAATAAAAATGTGTTTTTGTACATCAGTTTGTTATCATCTAAACATCCTCACAAGTATGATGATTGCAAACTGATGGATAAGTTAGTGTTCAGTGTGGCCTATTTCTTCCTCTCTGCTTTTTAGAGACATACTGGAATCCCCTGAAAGCAGTCAGGTATGGATATCAGGTCCTCAGAGAGTGACAGGTCCTGCCTTTGTGCACTGTACATTCAATCGGTCAGCTCTTTTGTTTAATAGTTCATACCATTATCTGGTGGTGGGGTTTGGGGAAAAGACTGCACATCCTCTCTAGAAGCTGCTGTGTACCGAACCTTCCGAAAACAATATATAAACAATTGATTGTGATAATGACATATGAATATGATCGATGGTATTGTACTTTACTCTCAGAATCTGTAATGAAGATTAAAGGAACTACCGGTATATGTTTTTTTGATCAATTTCCAGCATCTCATATGAGTAATAGTGGCCATTTTGTTTTCCATTTTCAGAATGAAAACATGCATGCTGTATGCTTCCTGTACATGTTATTAATGCATTGTATCACAATGATTGCAGGAGTTGTATTACACTGCAAGCTATATGAGCTGTACAATCCATATACATTTGCACCACTGCATCAACGTTGTCTTTGAAAATTATTATGTTATTGTCCCATTTGAATCATGCAAAATTATGTATGATAACATGCCACAGTAGGTTGTTGTAAACATAAACTATTCCTTTTTGGATTAATCCTTTGATTTTCACCGAATTTGTTGAAGTAGATAGTATTTTTATTCCAACATCTGTCTATTACACTATGAGCAATACAGTATACTGATGAAAGTTACTCAAATCAATATATTTTCATGAAACCTAACGACTGTCAGTGACAGAATTTAGTAAATAATCTACAAATATCACAGCATTTTTCTGGCTCATGTGGGTACAGTATTTGGCTCAAAGTATAAATGTAGCTTGAAAACACGTCATAATTGATCACCCCATGCTGTTAAAATCAAACTAAGCCCTGAAGTTGGCACATCAGGTTGGCACATCAAAGATGAGCACTGCCATCAATGGCAACACTGTCATAATTTTTTTCCCAATTCTGTATGTCTAGTATAAAATTACACAATTTTTGGGGGGGGGAGAAATATGAATAAATTAAATATATAAATTCCACGCTGTATTTTTCTCCATCAAAATACTGTTGCCTAAGCAATTTTAAGATGTAATTTGTCAACCAACCTACAATGACACCTGAATTTATGTGTGCCAAGCTACAAACATCATTTTGTAATTTCCTTAAAGCAGTATAATACAGATTTCCTGTTTCAGCAGCTGGTAGTGAAATTCAAATGACTGTACAGAAGCTGGGGCATGATGGGTAAAGAATACACAAATAAGTTTTATTTGAGGAGATGATGGACACTGGGAGAGAGGCTGTGTTAAAATGGGGCTCAGGCCTCTTTTAAGCAGCCATAAACAATACACAGGCCTATTGTCTTTTATGATATATTGGTCATACTGTATATACAGTCCCTGTGAGCATAACATTGTGAATTGAGTTCCATTTCACATCTTCGGTAGTATTAGAGTGCATTGGCAAATACAAAGCGTGGAATTGCAGGTTTAGCTCTCCGTGGTGAATAACTCAGAAAAACCCTTGGCCGATCACAATATTATCTTGCATACTTAGCAGTGTAAGATACTAATCAATCAAAAATAGAAAGATATATATTTTTTGTTTAATTACAGTGTTACAACAAGAGCATCTTAATGTTAAGTGTTACCCATAATTTTCATGATGCGAGCAATAGCAACCTATAATGTATTTAGCTCAAAACATTGACAAGGCAATGAAAGTCACTTTCATCTTCTTACAGACAAGACTTTGCCCCACACTGATCCATACAAGGGTATTTCCTCTCACCCATCAGAATACAGGGATACATTTTTGTATGTTTTAAAATGTATATATTTTGGAAAAGATAAACCCAAACCGAGGCATTGTATATATGTAACAAAATATGCAAATATACTCACAGACAGACCACCTGAGTTGAGACGAAGATTGCTATAGTAATGATGTATTGCATAAATATTTATGACATATCTAACCTCTCTTTGTAATAGTAGAATTTGAGGAGGAACGCTCTTAAATAGCTGTCCTAGCTAACAGTAGATATGTCCTAGCTAACAGTAGAGATGTCCTACCCTTACAGTAGATATGTCCTACCTAACAGTAGATATGTCCTAGCTAACAGTA
Source organism: Oncorhynchus gorbuscha (assembly GCF_021184085.1). NCBI lineage: Eukaryota > Metazoa > Chordata > Actinopteri > Salmoniformes > Salmonidae > Oncorhynchus > Oncorhynchus gorbuscha. The sequence continues at coordinate 53,740,623 of NC_060190.1, forward strand.
GATATGTCCTAGCTAACAGTAGATATGTCCTAGCAAACAGTAGATATGTCCTAGCTAACAGTAGATGTGTCCTAGCTAACAGTAGGCCTAGAACCATTTAGCTAGCTCCATTAAACAGTGAGAGCAGTTACTAAGTCTCTGAGTGAAAATATATGAGGCACAGATTAATATAATTGAGATAATATGGTACTTTGTGTTTTATATAACTATATTACTAACATGTACATTTACACTCTGGACTTGATACATGTAGAAATGTTCCACATTCATTCAATTGTGAATTATATCCAAAAGTGTATATTAATACAATTCCTACCATTGCATTATTTTATTGATTGGTTTGTGGATTTCTATTGTACCTTAGCTTTATTTTTTATGAAGGCTGAATAATGATCTTGTGCTTTTTTATTTCAGTACACATTTACACATCCTGAAAACATTAACCTTTCAAAGGGTCGAAACAAAGTTCAATGATAAAAAGGTTATTTCACAACATACACCCATGCATTTTCTTTGTCTTTTTTTGACTTTCATTTGATAATAACTACAAATAAGCATGTTTGGGCTTTAAGACAGATATTGCAATCTTTTTATCTCAGACGTGCATTTTGTTTCCATGTTCCTTGGTTGTGTACAGTATGTTGTAAATATGATAATTAAGGTCCATGAAAATAGATACAAATTGAAACAAAAATGTATGTTAAATGTCATTCATATATTCATATATTCATATATATATATATATATATATATATATATATATATACAAACCACATGTAACAATCAAAGTAGAGGTATAAAACCAATCATTTTTTAAACGATTTCCAAGTGGTGAAACACATGATTATATTATTGAACTGGCTGTATTAAACTCAATTAATCTCAGATGCAGAGACTGACTGGACTAGAGGCCTTTGTAAATCACTGGAGATTGGATAATGATGTAGCATAGCGACAGCATATTTACAGTGTCTCAGTCCAACTAATCTAGATATACTATTATCACTGAGTGAATATGGATTTAATTTAGGCAAGAGTTGTGGTTTCATTGTTGTGGCTTCAAAGTAATCATTTGGAAGGACTCAATAGAAGGCTTTCTCTTGCTGCCTGTAAAATATGACTTGACCTAAAGATCATAGACCATGTCTCCTCAGCTGTGTTGCTCGACACGGCATCAGTCTGATTACATCAATAGTGCCATCTAGAGTTTAAAAAGAGAACATTTTTGCACTTAGGGCTATTGAATGGTACAGTAAATCAGGGTTAGCATTATGACAAACAAGTTAAGCAGTAGATGCTGACAGGTTGTGTGCATATTTCATTTACAAGTGCTGCATTGCTACATCTTTACATTAGGGTAAGTACTTAAAATAACATTTCTGCAGTATATACAGTAGAATTGTGAACATAATCATGCTTTGTGTGCTTGCAACAAGGAAACATTCAGAATGTACATTTAAGTAGTGGAATAAAAAATGTTCTTGTTACCATGGACCACAAACAATACTATTTCAATGTAAGGAAAACATATGATTAAGGTGAGATTTCCCTAGTATGACTGTAGATTGTACTATTTCTCTTCAAACTCCTACCTCATAGGGTTAAACTTGAACAGTCAATTATCTCGGAGAAAGTTGGATATGAGAGAAAGATGAAGGTGTGGGGATGAAAGGAGTTCATGCAGATCAGAAGTATCCTTAAAAGTACTCTGCTTTGACTTTACCATTCAGAATGCTCTCTCTTAAATGGAGTTGATTTCACTTTCAGCCTGAAAGAGCTTAAGATGAGGTATAGCTCATAGCTAATATTAGCAGCAGGGTATGGAGAGAGGGCGAGAACTATCCTGCTCTCTGTCAAGTTTGTGCTTGACCTCTGACCTCTGAGTGAGAAAATCTACAGGGCCCTCTAATCTGGCGATACCATGTGCCTGTGGATTAACCTCCCTCCCCAATACCACATTTAGCAGGCTAACTAGGACTTGGCCTAGTACTGGATACAACAAAAATGCATGGAGATCCATACCTAGTCAGTGTTGGTGTTAGTGAAAGTCAAAGATTGATGTCTAACATGCAGTCCAATCAGACATATACCAAACAGTATTTATCAAACTGTAGTGTTTAATATTGATTACTAAACGCCTAGTTGGTACATTATGTAGGGAGTGTTGATTCTACCACACTAAGTGAAGGAGATAGTTAGTGCTTATCCTCCACAATTATCTGCCCAGTGTGTTCCTTTACCCATTGCCAAAAACTGAATTGAACCCAAGTCAATTGGTCCAGGTTTAATCACATGGGCCAAAAGTCTTGGCGTTGTTTAATTGGATTATTTGGCCTAATCAACTGAGGACGACTACATGAATGAGGTGAAAAGATCCTTAGAGGTATGAAAGTATAATAGCAGTGGTGAAAAGATCCTTAGAGGTATGAAAGTATAATAGCAGTGGTGAAAAGATCCTTAGAGGTATGAAAGTATAATAGCAGTGGTGAAAAGAGTTGTTAATCTTAATATCATTATTGATGTGTGCTGAGTTGATACACCCTGGATGTTCTCAGGGAACTTACCTAGCAGAGTCTACATAGCCGGCATTTTTATTGGTTTATGAAAGGGGACAGGCCCAAATAGTGTAGGCACTTTAGGAGCCAGAAAGCAAATTTGATCACAATAATACAGTGCCTTCAGAAGGTATTCATACCCCTTGACTTATTCCACATTTTGTTCTCTCACAGCCTAAATTTAAAAAGTATTCACAATTTTTCATCACACAAAACCCTACAATGACAAAGTGAAAACATGTTTTTTGACATTTTGGCAAATGTATTGATAATTAAATACAGACATATCTAATCTACATAAGTATTCACACACCTGAGTCGATACTTTGTAGAAGCTCCCTTGGCAGCGAATACAGCTGTGAGTCTTTCTGGGTAAGTACAAACCCCTAAATTGTACAATATTTTCACATTATTCATGAAAAATTATTCGAGCTCTGTCAAGTTGGTTGTTGATCATTGCTATAAAACCATTTTCATGTCTTTCCATAGATGTTCGATCTGATTTAAGTCAAAACTGTAACTAGGTCACTCAGGAACATTCAATGTCGTCTTGGTAAGCAACTTTAGTGTATATTTGACCTTGTGTTTTTAGGGTATGGTCCTGCTGGAAAGGTCATTTGTCTCCCAGTGTCTGTTGGAACGCAGACTGAACCAGGTTCACCTCTAGGATCTCTTCTGTTAGTTTTTATCCTAAACAACTCCCCAGTCCTTGCCAATCACAAGCATACTGTCACGCCTTGGTCATTGTATCTTGTGTTTTTGTTATATGTTTGGGTAGGCCAGGGTGTGACATGGGTTTATATGTTGTATTTCGTATTAGGGTTTGTATTAATTGGGAGTGTGTATTATTAGGGGTGTGTCTAGTTAGGCTTGGCTGCCTGAGGCGATTCCTAATTGGAGTCAGCTGATTCTAGTTGTCTCGGATTGGGAACCGTATTTAGGTAGCCTGAGTGCGCGTTGTATTTCGTGGGTGATTGTACCTGTCTTTGTGTTAGTCACCAGATAGGCTGTAAGTAGTTTCACTCGTTTGTTGTTTTGTATTCTCAGTTATTTCATGTACAGCATTTTCTTCATTAAAAGTCATGAGTAACCTACACGCTGCATTTCGGTCTGACTCACTTCAAACAGCAGACGAATATCATTACAGAATCACCCACCACGATTCACAGACCGAGCAGCGTGTGAACTGGCAGGATCTGAAGGTGGACGTTATGGACAACAGAAGCAAGGATTATACGACGTGGGAAGAAATCGACAGGTGGGCGGCCGACCCAGTGCGAGTGCAGGAGCCCGCCTGGGATTCCCTACAGCAATGCGAGGAGGGCTACAGGCGAATTGAATCAACGAAAAAGACACGCCGGAAAAACGGAGAGGCGCTGGTTTAAACAGGCAGCGACAGCTGGAGCAGCAAAGGGAGGATGAATTATTTGGAGAATGGACATGGGAAGACGTGTTGGATGGTAAAGGTTGTTACACTTGGGAGGAGATATTGGCCGGAAGAGATCGCCTCCCATGGGAACAGGTGGAGGCACTAAGGAGAGCAGAGGCAGCGGGAGATAGGAGCCGAGGATACAAGGGAACACGGTTGGCAAGGAAACCGGAAAAACAGCCCAAAAAAATTATTGGGGGGGAGCTAGAAGGGAGAATAGTTATGCCAGGTAGGAGACCTGCGCATACTCCCTGTGCTCACCGTTGGGCTAGAGAGACCGGGCAGGCACCGTGTTATGCTATGGAGCGCACAGTGTTTTCAGTGCAGGAGCATAGCCCGGTGAGGCACATACCAGCTCTTCCTATTGGCCGGGCTAGAGTGGGCATCGAGCCAGGTAAGCTTGGGCAGGCTCGGTGCTCAAGAGCTCCAGTGCGCCTGCACGGTCCGGTCTATCCAGAGCCACCTCTACACACCAGTCCTCCGGTAGCAGCTCCCTGCACCAGGCTTCCTGTGCGTGTCCTCGCGCCAGTACCACCAGTTCCAGCACCACGCACCAGGCCTCCAGTGCGCCTCGCCTGTTCAGCGCAGCCAGTGCTTTTCTCCCCTCCTGCGCTGCCGGAGTCTCCCGCTTGTTTAGCACAACCAGAGCTGTTCTCTTCTGCTGTGCTATCGGAGTCTCCAGCCTGTTCAGCGCAGCCAGAGCCTTTCTCCTCTCCTGCGCTGCCGGAGTCTCCTGTCTGTCCAGCGCCACCAGTGCTTCCAGTCGGCCCAGCGCGTCCAGTGCGCCTCGCCTGTTTAGCGCAGCCAGAGCTTTTCTCCTCTCCTGCGCTGTTGGAGTCTTCCGCCTGTTCAGCTCAGCCAGAGCCTTTCTCCTCTCCTGCGCTGCCGGAGTCTCCTGTCTGCCCAGCGCCGACAGTCGGCCCAGCGTCACCTGTCTGCCAGGATCCGCCAGAAGTGCCAGTCTGCCAGGATCCGCCAGAAGTGCCAGTCTGCCAAGATCTTCTAGATCGGCCAGACAACCTGAATCATCCAGGTCCACCAGCTAGCCAGGATTTACCGGAGCCTACTACCTGCCTGAGCTTCCTCTCAGTACTGAGCTTCCTCTCAGTACTGAGCTTCCTCTCAGTACTGAGCTTCCTCTCAGTACTGAGCTTCCTCTCAGTACTGAGCTTCCTCTCAGTACTGAGCTTCCTCTCAGTACTGAGTTTCCTCTCAGTACTGAGCTTCCTCTCAGTACTGAGCTTCCTCTCTGTACTGGGCTCCCTCTCAGTACCGGGCTTCCCCTCAGTACTGGGCTGCTTCGGTCCCGGGCTGCCCCTCTTTCCCGGGCTGCCCCTCTGTCCCGGGCTGCCCCTCTGTCCCGAGCTGCCCCTCTATCCCGAGTTGCCCCTCTGTCCCGAGCTGCCCCTCTGTCCCGAGCTGCCCCTCTGTCCCGAGCTGCCCCTCTGTCCCGAGCTGCCCCTCGGTCCCGAGCTGCCCCTCGGTCCCGAGCTGCCCCTCAGTTATGTGGGGATCAGGGTGAGGACTATTAGGCCATGGTCAGCGGAGAAGGTGGATTATCCTAGGACGCGAAGGGGAGGAACTAGGACATTTATGGAGTGGGGTCCACGTCACGAGCCAGAACCGCCACCATGGACAGACGCCCACCCGGACCCTCCCTATGCCCTTGAGGTGCGTCCCGGAGTCCGCACCTTAGGGGGGGGGGGTTCTGTCACGCCTTGGTCATTGTATCTTGTGTTTTTGTTATATGTTTGGGTAGGCCAGGGTGTGACATGGGTTTATATGTTGTATTTCGTATTAGGGTTTGTATTAATTGGGAGTGTGTATTATTAGGCGTGTGTCTAGTTAGGCTTGGCTGCCTGAGGCGATTCCTAATTGGAGTCAGCTGATTCTAGTTGTCTCGGATTGGGAACCGTATTTAGGTAGCCTGAGTGCACGTTGTATTTCGTGGGTGATTGTACCTGTCTTTGTGTTAGTCACCAGATAGGCTGTAAGTAGTTTCACTCGTTTGTTGTTTTGTATTCTCAGTTATTTCATGTACAGCATTTTCTTCATTAAAAGTCATGAGTAACCTACACGCTGAATTTCGGTCTGACTCACTTCAAACAGCAGACGAATATCATTACACATACCCATAACATAATGCATCCACCACCATGCTTGAAAATATAAAGAGTAATACTCAGTAATGTGTTGTGTTGTGTTGGATTTGCCCCAAACATAATGTTTTGTTTTCAGGACATAAAGTTAATTTCTTAAGCCACATCTTTTGCAATTTTACTTTAGTGGCTTATCTCAAACAGGATGCATGTTTTGGAATACTTTTGATTCTGTACAGGCTTCCTTCTTTTCACTCTGTCAATTAGGTTAGTATTGTGGAGTAACTACAAAATTGTTGATCCATCCTCAGTTTTCTTCTATCACCAGTTCCAGCACCACGCACCAGGCCTCCAGTGGGTACTTGGTAACCATTTTAAAGTCACCATTGGCCTCATGGTGAAATCCTTGAGCGGTTTCCTTTTTCTCTGGCAACTGAGTTAAGAACGATGCCTGTATATTTGTAGTGACTGGGTGTATTGATTTTTTTTTTTAAAGGTGTAATTAATAACTTCACCATGCTCAAAGGGATATGTCAGCTTTTTTACAACGTCTACCAATAGGTGCCCTTCTTTGTGAGGCATTGAAAAACCTCCCTGGTCTTTGTGGTTGAATCTATGTTTGAAATTCACTGCTCGACTGAGGGACCGTACAGATAATCCTATGTGTGGGGTACAGCGATGAGATAAATCATTCAAAAATCATGTTAAAAACTATTATTGCATACTATTTAACACTATTATTGGCTTGCCATAACATGACATTTCAGTTTATATTTTTTTTAAATGAATTTGTCAAACTTTTTACAAACATAAATCTACTTTGACATTATGGTGTATTATGTGTAGGCCAGACACAAATTTGGACTGTAACACAACAAATTGTGGAAAAAGTCAAGGGGTGTGAATATTTTCTGAAGGCCATGCAAATGTAAACGCCATTGAAAAAAAATAATAGCTACCTGTAAAAAAATATTCAAATGACATTCACAGACAATACCTAACATGGCTGCTATCAATCATGGGCTGCAGGGTTTTAACATTCGCAATAAGATTAATCCTAATTGATACAGCTACACCCACATAAATCATTGATTTATTGATTATATCGCTCTGACGTAGCCCTATACATAGAGCAGCAGGCAAGGATTCCCCCACTGTATGAGTTATGTAAAACAAAGGAGGTCAAAAGGTAATAAGGCCACACAGTTGATCAGAAATAGAAGCTGAACATTTGGTCATTGATGGACCACAGCTTAGGACAGCTCTTTCACTCTCACAAAGCGTCTCTCTGTGCTCACTGTAGCTTGCTCTCTGTCTGTGTCTCTTTCTCTGTGTCTCTCTCTTTCTTGTTTGTAGTCCCCTGGTGCAACAGACAGAGGTGTGTAAAACAGGACCTTAAAGCTAACAGGATTCCCTGCATGTTGATTTTTTGGTGTCCCCCAAGTGCTGGCTAACTGGGTGTGCTATACAGTAGTGGGCCAGTCCTTCCCCCACCACCAGGTCCAGCCACCAGTCTAGTTGGCTGTGAGGCCAGGCCAGGGAAAATCCCTCATTACTTAACAGTGTGTAGTACAGTTATGCTAAGCATCCTGATCCTGGTGGTGCCTCACGCCTGACCTCTAACCTCTGACCCAGCTCCAAAGTTAATTCATTGAAGGTGACAGTGAGCACATTACAATCCACCATCTTATGAGGCTTCCATTGCATGGGCAGGCATGGCAGTGTTATAATCATAAAAATGATTCATTTCCCCAATTAAAAGAAAATATTAGATACCTTGTAACATGCTAACTGTGGATCTGTCCTAGATGTCTGAGGTGATTTGTCGAGCCAGTTTGCCATAAAGAGAAATGTATCACAGCCCAGGGTAAATTCCAGGAATCCTATTACAGGTAGACTGCTTGCGTGCAGAGAAAATATCATGTGAGGAGGGCATAGCCCTATACATAATATTGATAATTGATAAATGGCAATAAACCAATGAGAAACTTGTGTGGATAGCAAGTGTCTCATTGGTTTACTGGCATTTATCAATGCCCAATATCAATGATTGACATCAGATTATTTCACCAATCAAGGGCTTTTTAAGGGCTTTGGTCTCTCATTGCTCATCACTTACATTCTGGATATGAATTTCCAAATTGACATTAATCAAAAGTGTTAATTCATATATATTTATGTTAACAAGCAAAAGGGGAATGCTCTGGTTTGATTGTTTTAAAACAGAATAATAAGATGACCAATTACAACAAGTACTGAAGAGTATATGGATGTTCATTCAGTAAAAGCACCACTTAAAGTATGCACACAAATCATTATTTGCAGTGGATGGAGATAACCATCACAGCATACAATCATTTTTATATCTTCCCTAATAGTGGAACGAAGAGACCTAGTCTGCTCAATAAAGACATATTGACCAAACAAGACAGCAGCCATTTATTTGACTGTGCATGCTGTTTCTGAATAGTCCAAAGCGTGACAAGGGAGATTCGGTGGGAAAAGTAGAACGATTAATTGCATTAGCACGGCAGACAGTGGCCGCATAGTGAGGAAGGAAAAATAAGCTCTACAGGAGAACTGAGGTATAATAAAACCGATGGAATGAGTAGTGTGTTTATGTGTGTGCGCGTTAGTGCATGTGCATGTGCTTGTGTGTATGAATGTGTTTGTGGTAAAGCAGAGGGAGCTGAAACTGTAGAGAAGAGTGAGGAAATAGAGCAGAAGAATATGGGACTGAAATAAAGGAATCCAGGATAATTCTGCCTCAAGATGAGTGAGGGTTGCAAAACAGCAGACTGGAGGAGCAGAGGTCGTTCCCATGGAAACCTTTGCCCAGGGAGTTCGCTGACCCTCCTGCCTGCCAATACAAATGGAGCACAGATTGTAGGTCACATATGGCACTAGCAATCCAATCAGGCCTAATCTGGCTTGACTCAAGGGTCATAAATTAAACTATAAAACTGGTTTCCACTCTGGCTTATCTCACCAGGCCCAAGTCTATGATAATGTTGATGATTACAAGGAGGAGCCATACATTAAATATCCATGTCAACAAATGTATACATTTCCCACAAGGAATATCCTAAGTAACATCAATTGTCAACTGGGTAATTACATGACTCCAATGTCAATGATTAATTAATGAAGGGTTAATTCATAGTGAATCTTTTTATTCAAAATATGAAATTTGACATGAAAAGTATACTATAACTTATATGTTCTTACATATTTTATATCTGTTAAATACCTCCACATTTCTGTACATTTTACTAATCAATAGAGACCTTAGATATTGGTATAGCTTGTATAAAGTACATCTGTCATCCAAAATATGTCTGTGACTTTAAGAATATGACTATGGGGTGTTATGAATAATGGATTTCCCCAGGGACGGACTGACCATCTGGCATTTCATGAAAATGCCAGATGGGCTGGTCCATTTCTAGCCCAGTGGGCCTATTGAACTTGGGGTTCTCAAGGAAATAAATGGGCTGGTGTTGGGGCCTCGAGGAAAAAAATGGGCCAGCGTGGGTGCCTCAAGGGGAAAAAATGGGCCAGCGTGGGAGCCTCAAGGGAAGAAAATCCCAGTCTGCCCACTGTACATGTCCTATAACATAGAAATTAAGAAACAAACTACAGCTGAAAGCAACTGGAATTACACAATATTGGTGATTTCTGAAGTGCTGAATTTATGTACATCACTGAAAAACAGGACAAAATGACAGAAGATACATAAAATACCATTCTTGTCCCATGGTCCTAGAGACATGTTGGAAATAAACAGGATGGCCCTGGCCCTAGCAGGTATTCAGACTAACTCAGTTCCCTCTCTGTCTACACTACAGCGCTCCTTTAGTGGTGCACTTTAGTGAATTGGTTAAATAGAGTGTTTTTAAGAATGATAATACATTTACTGTCATATTATTAGGTATGCTAAGGTTGTGTATAACCATCTCTAAGCAATAGTAGAATGCAGAGAAACAATTACAAAAGGAAGAATGATGACAGATATGGCATAATACTCTGCTGTGTAACATTTAGCAGACATTTGATCAAACAAAATATCAGAACGGAGATGGTACAAAATATGCATTTGGTTTATGTGTAAATTCCTACATGGCGTACAATCTATCTGCATGTTGAGTTGATTAATGACTCATTCTGCTAAAATTCTGGTTGAAGGTAAAGAACTGTAGTGATGGCCGTATTTGTCCTTATTTCCTCAAATAAAAAGTTACTATCAGAATATACTGTACATGTACAAAGACACTATAATACTACAATACAATCCAAACAATATATAAAGTTACAGTTGAAGTCGGAAGTTTACATAAATCTTAGACAAATACATTTAAACTCAGTTTTTCACAATTCCTGACATTTAATCCTAATAAAAAATTCCCCGTCTTAGGTCAGTTAGGATCACCACTTTATTTTAAGAATGTGGACTGTCAGAATAGTAGTAGAGAGAATGATTTATTTCAGCGTTTATTTCTTTCATCACATTCCCAGTGGGTCAGAAGATTACATACACTCAATTAGTATTTGGTAGCATTGCCTTTAAATTGTTTAACTTGGGTCAAACGTTTCGTGTAGCCTTCTACAAGCTTCCCACCATAAGTTGGGTGAATTTTGGCCCATTCCTGGTGTAAATGAGCTGGTTTAACTGAGTCAGGTTTGTAGGCCTCCTTGCCCACAAACTTTCTGTAGGATTGAGGTCAGGGCTTTGTGATGGCCACTCCAATACCTTCTTTGTTGTCCTTGAGCCATTTTGCCACAACTTTGGAAGTAGGGGTCACTGTCCATTTGGAAGACCCATTTGCGACCAACCTTTAACTTCCTGACTGATGTCTTGAGATATTGCTTCAATATAGCCACATAATTTCCCCTTCCTCATGATGCCATCTAGTTTGTGAAGTGCACCAGTCCCTCCTGCAGCAAAGCACCCCCACAATATGTTGCTGCCACCCCCATGCTTCACGGTTGGGATGGTGTCCTTCGGCTTGCAAGCCTCCCCCTTTTTCCTCCAAACATAACGATGGTCATTATGGCGGTTTTGGAGCAGTGGTTTCTTCCTTGCTGAGCGGCCTTTCAGGTTATGTAGATATAGGACTTGTTTTACTGTAAATATAGATACTTTTTTACCTGTTTCCTCCAGCATCTTCACACGGTCCTTTGGTGTTGTTCTGGGATTGATTTGCACTTTTGTACCAAAGTACGTTCATCTCTAGGAGACAGAATGCGTCTCCTTCCTGAGGGTATGGTGTTTATACTTGAGTACTATTGTTTGTACAGATGAACGTGGTACCTTCAGGCGTTTGGAAATTGCTCCCAAGGATGAACCAGACTTTTGGAGGTCTACAATTCGTTTTCTGAGGTCTTGGCTGATTTCTTTAGATTTTCCCATGATGTCAAGCAAAGAGACACTGAATTTGAAGGTCGGCCTTGAAATACATCCACAGGTAAACCTCCAATTGACTCAAATTATGTCAATTAGCCTATCAGACGCTTCTAAAGCCATGCCATCATTTTCTGGAATTTTCCAAATTGTTTAAAGGTACAGTCAATTTAGTGTATGTAAACTTCTGACCCACTGGAATTGTGATACAGTGAATTATAAGTTAAATAATCTGTCTGTAAACAATTGTTGAAAAAATTACTTGTGTCATGCACAAAGTAGATGTCCTAAACTATAGTTTGTTCACAAGATATATGTGGAGTGGTTGAAAAACGAATTTTGATGACTCCAACCTAAGTGTATGTAAACTGTACAAACGCAATTAGTAGATTTTTGGCATGCCAAATTGAATTTATTTCAACACTATATTTTGTAGCATTGGTGTCCAGAAACATCAGAGTTAGAGACTAAGATAGCCTAACAGTGTCATGTTTCTGGAACGGAATCCAACCTCTGAGAGACCATGGTTTTATGTGAAGTCTACAAAGAGGTTCCAAATACAGGCTCCTTTTCTCAGAGGTTCACATAGTTGTTAAATCTCACTTTTAAGTCAGTCAGCTTCATGGTCTATATCACGTAAGGTCTGAATTCTCAGCTATGCATGAATAAAACTGTGATTTCTATGTAGAAAGCACATTAATTTGTATCAGCCACGGGGTCAGGTCCGCAGAGGTAAACAGATGGTTGGTTACAAGCACGCAACACACAAACGTCCCATTCAGCTGCATGTTTAGAAAGTAGCAGAGATGAAAACAACTAATCTAATCCGGATGAAATCAGAAACACAAAAACAGCAGGAAATTGATATCTCAGTGAAAGCACAGGAAGCTCAGGGGAAGAGAAATATTTCATACAAATTAAAGCGACATAGGGTATTACTTCTGGAGGGTAAACAATGTTCAGCAACTAATGCTTTGATGCAAAAGGCACTTTTTCCCATTTCCAAGCAATGTAATACTACATATATTTCCCTAATATTTGTCTGTCATGTTCAGTCTAAAGAAAGTGGCACTCTAAGGCAGCTTGATCAAATGAAAAAATATCCCATTTTCTCTCTCTCCTCATTCCCTCTCTGCCCCGTGGTCGGAGATTTCATGAGTGAGCGGGTAATAATCACGGGTGGCTGGATTCTCACCTTTTCCTGAGAACTTGCAAAGAATTAGTGCCAAACTGAAATAAAACATAGTGAGTGGCGGATACAGTAGAGAGGCTTTTAATAACCAGATGTGAATGTCTCCTGGCACTACTCTGGTGGAATTGCTGGTGGAATTGCTATATTTCTCTATAGGAAGCGAAAGTGAGAGAGAAGGAAGACAGGAGTTTCAATGAATCTTATGATGCATTAGTGTAGTTAGATGGGGAGAGTACTTTGAATAAGACATTTTACTGCCGACACTAAATAATTAGGTTATATTTTGTAGGAAAGTGAAGGTCATAGAGTTGTCAGACTAATCTAGTTTAGACATTTAAAAGGTTATTACATTTTACTAAAATAGAGGTGACCACTGCTTTTGGAACCTAAAAGCTTTATCATACACAGTATTCTTTATGTTAAAGTAATTTGATTTAAATTATTACAAATTAATTACCTTTTCAAATATTATATTTGATTCATGCATAGTTTTTCCAATATGGTATACATATATATATATATATATATATATAGTTGCTTTTTTTAAGCGTATCTTCAGAAAGTTTTCAGTGTAATTAGTTGTTGTTGTCCTGGAAAGTTTGACCTGTTTGCACATTTTCACATTTGCTCTTTTTCAGGGGCAGGCCCAAGATTACACACAGGGCCAAAGCAGGGTTAAAGAGCACTAATGAAATTAAGCACAACCTAAATGTGTTCTCACTAGGGTTGTGAAGCTAAAGTTAATTTACCAAAGTTATCAGAATCTTCAGTCATTTTGGTAATTAACAGAAAATCTATGACAATCTATTGTAACTTTGGTAATTTATACTTGAATAACTTTCAAAGAATGTATTCTTATATAGCATTATTTTTTTTATATCTGTGTCCATATTGTCCATGAGTTTATAGTACATAGACTATATGGTTCAAAATAACATAGCTTAAATAATAACTAAAAAACATCAAATCAACAATGGCATTATTTTCAATTAACTTTGAAACTCTTCCAACTATTGACAACTGCCACCAGTTTGACGCCAACACATCGACAACAAATACATACTGACATAGTCAAATAAATAAAAGTGTAAAAAATATATATAAAGGATATTTCATGCTGAAACCCTCATATTAAACTGCAATTGTATAGTCCCAGTTGATATTAGATAGAACATTGCGGCCCTGCGGGTCTGTGGGGAAAACAATGTGTCGTCACCTAGGTTACCCGATTGGCACAGCAAAAACTTGACATTTTTCTAACACCATTTTCTTGTTTTAATCAATTACAAAACAACATTTAAGAGAAGTACATGTCTAAAGATTCATTTTCAACAATGCCTGCTCCTGAGCGTGCTCACTACTTAGAAAAACCTAATATTGTTGTAGGACTTCCCTCACGCCCAATTTCATGACAGTGCTTAGCAGCCACGCGACTGAGTGATAGCTACCAACCGGAACATTAAGCTAGCCAAGCCCAATAACACAAACACATGGACCATAAAGCTACAATTAATGAGTGGAGTTAGAAACGGACTATACTAAACAGGTTAAATATCTTACCTGTGATGAAATGTTGTCCACACACATAACGTTAGCTATGTGTAGCCTACACATTAACCACTCTCCCAATACTGAATAGCATGAAGCCACAGGGCTCTACAGCCATTTGTGGGAACTTTGCAAACAGTAGGTCGATATTTTTGACTGGTTACATATACAGTCAACAACACATTTAGAGTATGTTTGGTTGTTTCTGTGTAACCAAAAATCGACAACAAAGTTGGCTCTTTTTCAATGGGGGTCAATGGGATTTTTGTTTTCCACAATTTGTTGTCAAGGGGAATTCCTTATTATTACGTGGACAATTCGGAGCGGCAGGTAGCCTAGTGGTTAGAGCTAGGACTAGTAAACGGAAATTTAATAGATGAAATCCCTGAGCTGTCAAGGTAAAAATCTGTCATTCTGCCCCTGAACAAGGCAGTTAACCCACTGTTCCTAGGCCATCATTGAAAATAAGAATTTGTTCTTAACTGACTTGCCTAGTTAAATAAAGGTAAAATAAATGAAGAATTCACTAAGTTGGTGTGGTGTCAGGAAAATGGTACGGCAACTGCTCCACCCTCAACCGTAAGGCTCTCCAGAGGGTAGTGAGGTCTGCACAACGCATCACCGGGGGCAAACTACCTGCCCTCCAGGACACCTACACCACCCAATGTTACAGGAAGGCCATAAAGATCATCTAGGACATCAACCACCCGAGCCACTGCCTGGTGCATCAAAGGTGCATCAAAGCTGGGACCGAGAGACTGAAAAACAGCTTCTATCTCAATGCCATCAGACTGTTAAACAGCCACCACTAACATTGAGTGGCTGCTGCCAACACACTGACACTGACTCAACTCCAGCCACTTTAATAATGGGAATTGATGGGAAATTATGTAAATATATCACTAGCCACTTTAAACAATGCTACCTTATATAATGTTGCTTACCCTACATTATTAATCTCATATGCATACGTATATAGTGTACTCTATATCATCGACTGCATCCTTATGTAATACATGTATCACTAGCCACTTTAACTATGCCACTTTGTTTACATACACATCTCATATGTATATACTGTACTCGATACCATCTACTGTATCTTGCCTATGCTGCTCTGTACCATCACTCATTCATATATCCTTATGTACATATTCTTTATCCCCTTACACTGTGTATAAGACAGTAGTTTTGGAATTGTTAGTTAGATTACTTGTTGGTTATTACTGCATTATCGGAACAAGAAGCACAAGCATTTCGCTACACTCGCATTAACATCTGCTAACCATGTGTATGTGACAAATACAATTTGATTTGATTTGATTGGTTTATATTTAAGATAATATTTTACAGCTTTGTCGTTCTACTACAAAAAATATTTTATCATGTCTGGGCCAGAGATAATTACAGACACCTGTAAAAATCTGAAGTACCCAAAAGGACCACTAGATTTTAATTACATTTTTAGTTCACCTTTATTTAACCAGGTAGGCCAGTTTACAACTGCAACAAATATACAACTGCGTGATCTTATCCTCAAAGAAGTTCATGAATTTATCACTGCTGAAGTGAAAGCCATCCTCTCTTGGGGAATGCTGCTTTTTAGTTAGCTTTGCAACAGTATCAAAAATAAACTTTGGACTGTTCTTATTTTTCTTAATTAAGTTGGAAAAATAGGATGATCGAGCACCAGTGAGGGCTCTTTGATACTGCACGGTACTGTCTTTCCAAGCTAGTCGGAAGACTTCCAGTTTGGTGTAGCGCCATTTCCGTTCCAATTTTCTGGAAGCTTGTTTCAGAGCTCGGGTATTTTCTGTATACCAGGGAGCTAGTTTCAAGGGTGCGACTGAATCTAGGGTATTGCGCAAGGTTAAATTGAGTTCCTCAGTTAGGTGGTTAACTGATTTTGGTACTCTGACGTCCTTGGTTAGGCGGAGGGAGTCTGGAAGGGCATCTAGGAATCTTTGGGTTGTCCGAGAATTTATAGCCCGACTTTTGATGATCCTTGGTTGGGGTCTGAGCAGATTATTTGTTGCGATTGCAAATGTAATAAAATGGTGGTCCGATAGTCTAGGATTATGAGGAAAAACATTAAGATTCACAACATTTATTCCACGGGACAAAAGTAGGTCCTGAGTATGACTGTGGCAGTGAGTAGGTCTGGAGACATGTTGGACAAAACCCACTGCCATTTGGAGTGGGTCTATGGACTTTTCCATGTGAATATTAAAGTCACCAAAAATTAGACTATTTTCTGCCATGACTACACGGTCCGATATAAATTCAGGAAACTCAGTGATGAACGCTGTATTCGGCCCAGGAGGCCTGAAAACAGTAGTTATGAAAAGTGTTTGAGTAGGCTGCATAGATTACATGACTAGAAGCTCAAAAGACAAAAATGTTTAGTTTTTTTGGTAAATTAAAATTTGCTATCGTAAATGTTAGCAACACCTCCGCCTTTGCGGGATGCGCGGGGGATATGGTCACGAGTGTAACCAGGAGGTGATTTAACACAGTAAATTCATCAGGCTTAAGCCATGTTTCAGTCAAGCCAATCACATCAAGATTATGATCAGTGATTAGTTAATTGACTATAACTGCTTTGGAAGTGAGGGATCTACCATTAAGTAGCCCTATTTTGAGATGTGAGGTATAACAATCTCTTTCAATGATGGCAGGAATGGAGGAGGTCTTTATTCCAATGAGACTGCTAAGGCAAACATCGCCATGTTTAGTTTTTCCCAACCTAGGTCGAGGCACAGACACAGTCTCAATGGGGATAGATGAGCTGACTACACTTACTGTGCTAGTGGCAGACTCCACTAAGCTGGCAGGCTGGCTAACAGCCTGCTGCCTGGCCTGCACCCTATCTCATTGTGGAGCTAGGGGAGTTAGAGCCCTGTCTATGTTCGCAGATAAGATGAGAGCACCCCTCCAGCTAGGATGGAGTCAGTCACTTCTCAACAGGCCAGGCTTGGTCCTGTTTGTGGGTGAGTCCCAGAAAGAGTACCAATGATCTACAAATTCAATCTTTTGGGAGGGGCAGAAAACAGTTTTCAACCAGCGATTGAGTTGTGAGACTCTGCTATAGAGCTCATCACTCCCCCTAGCTGGGAGGGGGCCAGAGACAATTACTTGATGCCGACATCTTTCTAGCTGATTTACATGCTGAAGCTATGTTTCGCTTGGTGACCTCTGCCTGTTTCATCCTAACATCGTTGGTGCCGACGTGGATAACAATATCCCTATACTCTCTACACTCGCCAGTTTTAGCTTTAGCCAGCACCATCTTCAGATTAGCCTTAACGTTGGTAGTCCTTAAGCTAGCCAGAAGGCTCGGCCTCTGACAGCATTTCCTTCTAGAAGCTATGAGAAAGTTGTCCGTCTGCGGGGACTGTGCGAGGGGATTTATACTGGTATGTTTACTTACTGGTGGCACAGTCGCTGTTTTATCCTTTCCTACACTTAAACTACCCTTGTCTAACGATTGCGTCTGAAGCTGGGCTGCCATTAGGCGATTGTTCTCCTCTATGTGAGGGAAAAACTAAAAATATAAATGGTAATTAAAAAATAAAACCGTAAAGTTGGCAGGTAGCAAAGTAAGGTTAGCAACGAACCGCACAGCAGCACGTAAACAAGTCTACAAGTTGTTACTGGAAATTACGTAAGGTCTGTACACAGTGTTGTACATGATAACTTGTAGGTCTTCTGTTGAGACCAGTGTATCGGCAAATGTTGTCCATCACTGATCACTAGCCGAGTGATCATAGGGTCCACCAAGCAGCAACAGATGAAACAGGGAGCCATTCGGTAGTCGATTACTACGCTAGGCGAGTGGGAGACACAACGTTCAGGAAGCTAGAGGGCCGGGGCTAGCAGATGGATTTTCACCACATCCACGACGTAGAGGCCGGTTGAGAGCACATCGGCCGAATTACGTCAGCAGATCAGCAGCCCAGTTGTGATGGATCGGCAGGGCTCTGTGTCGACAAAGGGTTCAGGCCAATTAGCAAGAGAGTTGTAGTTGGTGTACTTCGTTTGCTAGCAGGGAGATGGGCCTAGCTCGAGGCTAGCTTGAGGCTAACTGGTGCATGCTTCTGGACAAGGGCGTTAGCCACAATAGCCATTCGGTAGCAGCTAGCTAGCTAGCTGTGAAGATCCGGTGTAATGGCCCAGAGCTTGCGGCAAGAATCCGGTGTTGTAGTGGGGAAAAAAGCAGTCCGATATGCTCAGGGCTGATATCGAGCTGTGCAGACTGGCAGGTATTATCCGGACTATCCGTGCTAAAGTGGCTGGTTAAAGTTAAAGACCGCTAGCAGTGGCAAAAAATAGCAGATCCATACCACATTGGGTGAGGCGGGTTGCAGGAAGATATATTTAATTCGAAAATGGAAATAAGAGATTGAAATATAATGAAATATATACAATAAAAGTGAAAAAGACTAAAAATGTACATGCGACAAAAACAAATACTTACTGCTGCGCCATCTTGGAATCTAGATGTCTTGTGATAGATTACATAAAATCCTTGAAAGATACCAAAATTCTGGTAGTTCACTGGTAAACTTCAAAGTTTCCAGTAATATACCCTCCCTTTGCAACCCTAGTTCTCATTATATTGTGCCTCTCTGAACTGTGGGCCACTGTGTCTTGAGTTTCAGTGAACATGACAGAACTTTCTGGTACATGCAAGTGCACCCAGCATGAGGGATACATTTTTTGGAGGGACACATTTTTTGGAGGGACAGAAAGTGTTCTCCAAACACTTGTTTTAGGAAACAGTATCTGCACAAGGGTGTTGAGGAAAAGAGGTAAGACTGAGTTTGAGGCAAGAGCGGACTGGGACGAAAATTAAGCCCAAGCATTTCAGCCCACATCTCGAGCAAATTGTCATTTATTAATGTCTAGAAAATGACCAATGGCTCATAAATACCTTATGAAAGTCAATTTACTTATATTGCGGTCGTTATATTTAGGAACTGGCAGTCTCTCTCCCTCTCTCTCTGTTTTCTTTTATTGAATTCAATATACAACCTTCTGTTTGTCAAAGTTTATGTGGATTAGTTTATGTGGATGAGGACCCATTTCCAGTGTTGTAGGCCATCATTGTAAATAAGAAGTTTTTCTTAACTGACTTGCCTAGTTAAATTAAGTTAAATACATTTTTTTATTTTGCTTCGTTTGACAGTGTCAAATGCGTATGTATATATTTCAGCCAAGAAGTGATGGGCCCAACAGCAGTTTAAATAAGCAGGACTGTTCAGCCTTCAGTGCAGTAAAAACTTTTACAGATTTTTACATTTGATCTTGCAACCTTTCGGTTACTAGTCCAACTCTCTAACCACAAGGCTATCTTCCACTCTGTGATGTAATCAGACACCAGAGTCACTTGTTACTACAGCTCATAAACTCACTCGCTGGGCTGAAGTGAATAAATATTGACAAAGAAATTAAAATACACAGACAGTCCCCGAATTGACCTTTATTGTAGTACATGATGACTTGTGTTTAGTTAAAAGCACTGTATAAATGTCTAGATGGCTAATGCCTTATCTATGTGTTATAGAAGCCAATTTAATGACTTGTTAGGCTATGTTGTGTCATGACTGTCCTGTGAGGATCACAATGGGTCAGATCAGCTTGGCAATGGGTAGCTGTGCCACTAGAGATTTCTATTTTTTAATACATTTTCAAACATTTCTAAAACACTTTGCAATTATATATATGCCATTTAGCAGACACTTTTATCCAAAGCGACTTACAGTCATGTGTGCATACATTCTACGTATGGGTGGTCCCGGGGATCTAACCCACTACCCTGGCGTTACAGGGTAGTGGGTAGGGTACCCTGGTAGGGTAGCATGGCGTTACACGCGCCATGCTCTACCAACTGAGCTACAGCCACTCCACACAATTATGGGGTATTGTGTGTAGACTGATGAGGATAAAAATATATTTAATCAATTTTAGAATAAGGCTGTAACGTAACAAAATGTGGAAAAAGTGAATGGGTCTGAATACTTTCCGAATGCACTGTATACTAAAAAATATAAAAATATATATATATATATATATATATATATATATATATATATATGACCAGCCTGTCCTAATAAAATATGGTCCAGTCCTTCTGGCATTCGTCAGAATTGCCAGACAGCCAATCCGCCCATGGATGGAGGAAAAGGTGGCAAGAGCGTGACTTTGACGCAAATGCAAGCCGAATCGTCCTGTAATGCCTAGGCTCTAAATTGGAAAAATTGACCTTGCGTGGAGGGGTGACACAAGCCTGCTATCTGAGACATTGCAGGGGCTAAGTGGAGTCTTTGAGCAGGCTGCAGCAGAGCCTGGAGGCCAAGCAAATATTTCATGAGTAATTTAATATCTGGAACATGAGCGCAGCCCACTCAGGAAACTGGCCCGGAAACAGACAGTGATCTGGGAGGCAGGCGAGGGGGCGGAGGGGACGGTTAGTACAACACTCCGGCCCTGCTGGGGGCACAGTACACCCTCCACCCGGATCGCCCCCCTCCACTTCGCTGGTTCAAGGGTCACGCTCAATCTGGCCATCCCTGATGTGCTCTGAACTGAAACAGTGTGTCGGCATTGGAGGCTGAGGGCCCATGCACGCAACTACTGTACCACCTGTATCAGAGGAACACTTTATATGGGGGCATGTGAATGATGAGATGACTACTGTATCACAGTGTTAGCTACCTGGATACATTACTAATGTACCATATTATAAATGTATAATAGCAGAAAGTGTTTTTAAGATAATTAACCAATATACTGAAACTAGACTGATCAAAACGTTCATATCATTAGGATGTACAGTAATGTACAAAACATACATTATTTCAACTATGATCAGTAAAAGAGATGGAGACCCAAACACTGTCAGAAAAGAGGAATAAATCCAAAACTGAGACTTAATTGCAAAATGAAAGATGGTTTATTTGGACATCATAGTGCCCAAATAAAACATTTTTTTAATTTTTTTTATTTAAACCTCAGTTTTGGATTTATTCCTCCTTTTTGACAGTTTTTGGGTCTCCATCTCTTTTAGTATTCTCATTTTGATACCTACGCATCTGGAACTGACACTATTTTGTAAAAGAACAGACGGCCTCCTATCATAAATATGATTACTGCACATATTTGCATGTTGACTACATTTTCTGGGTAATGCCAAGGCAATGAATGAATTACTTCTGAGAGAGTGGCTCTTCACAAACTGTGCTCATTGTTCCTGTGACTAATGGGGCATTGAAAAGTCTGAGGTTGAGGAGAGTCCGACTACGCTGATTAGAGTCGAGGGTTCTCAGACCTAGAGCAGCATCTGTTACAGCTCGTACACACCAGCTCCTGAATGTTTTAGCAAGCCCCTGGGACGCCACACCAGGGCAACCTCACACCCTGTGAGAGATAGCACTGTTTGGGAACTAGCAAGTCGAGTGAGAATTCAACTGCATATAACAATATATGACACTGCAACAAAAGGGTATAACATTTAGATTAGGGTAGTAGGGGTGAGCCTCTATGAAAAATGTGGTGCTGACCTGTTGCACCCTCTACAACCACTGTGATTATTATTATTTGACCCTGCTGGTCATCTATGAACATTTGAACATCTTGGCCATGTTCTGTTATAATCTCCACCCGGCACAGCCAGAAGAGGACTGGCCACTCCTCACAGCCTGGTTCCTATCTAGGTTTCTTCCTAGGTTCCGCCCTTTCTAGGGAGTTTTTCCTAGCCACCGTGCTTCTACACCTGCATTGCTTGCATTTTGGGGTTTTAGGCTGGGTTTCTTTACAGCTCTTTGTGACATCAGCTGATGTAAGAAGGGCTTTATACATACATTTGATTGACTGATTGATTACTGTAGGCTGAATTTCTGGGTGATTTCCATTTTGGAGTTACTTTTAGTGTATTTACGTACAAGCATATTAGACCAAATGTACAAATGAGTGAATTTTGTGAGCTTATAACTGTCTCCCTGAATGTATGTCAAACATATTAATTTGTCCCTTGGTGGTTACCAGTTATCTTAGCTACTGTATATGCAAATTGCAAACGTGACAAAATCCACACGGAAGTTATGATGTGAAAGTGAATTTCTATTCTATTATGTGGATCACTTTCATGGAACAAGACCTAGGTTACCCAGCTACAGCAAACATTTCCCTGGGTTAGTTTTCCTTTTCCCCCATAGACCACCACTGAACCAGTGACTCTCTGGGAATGATGTCTTTCTTTCTCAACAGGACGATGCAGTGAAGCTGCTGACAGTAAAATCGATGGCTGTCATCTCCAGTGCCATCAGGGGCCTTGATGACTGAATATGGTGGGAAGAGTCACAGACGATGTGACACGTGTTTGTGGAGGCAGGAGAGCATTATTGAGAATGACGGAGGTGAGAAGAGAAAGTGTGAGAGCATTCACAGGACCTGGCGCCTATTCTATGGATATTTTCTGATGATATTCATTTTCCTATAGAAGACCTCTTAAGAACTGAGATGCATGAACTAAAAGATTGTTAATAGCTGGATGCCATCTTGATGGCTCGCTGAATGATGTAATGATCCAGCGTTTTCGGGAAATGGCAGTACCTGGTTTGGTGATGTAAACATAGTAGTTAGTAGAACAGGATGCAAAAAACAAGACAAAAGCAAGATTAAATGCCAGGATGTAAAAAAATATGTTAAAAAATTAATACGTTTAATAGTGCCAAAGATACAGTAGATTGTTGTAAAAACTGTTTTATGTAATATTGGGGGAAATTATAAAAAGAGAGAAAAAAGAGAAGTGCATGTACATTGTCCTCTTGTGCTCATAATTGGAATGATCTATTGTCCATATTAAGCTTCTTTTAAAAAAGCTTCTTCATGGAATTGGATTAAAATGAGTTCATATTGAATAACATATTCATTTTGGTTAATAGTTTTTTTCATCACTAGTTAGGCCTCTGGAGAGAAGCTTGAGACACAGCATAATAGCAAATCCCCATATTTGGGAAAAGCCAGCTTTTCAATGACCCATTTAAATATTCCAATAAATTATTTTTCATTGACGTGCCCACAAGAGATAAATATACTTTGTTAGCTTAAAGGCTTGGGTACATTTACATGAAGACAAATAGGAGAAAGGAAATACTCTATTTTACTTAATTTGAACACTGAGCCTTGAAAACAGCCTTTTAACAGTGTCAATAGTAATCTTTTATAATTCTGTTTTGCAGATTTTCCACCCAAAATGGACTCTGTTTTCTCAGATAGTGGGACTATTTTAGGATTAACTTTACACCTGCATTTAGTTGCTTTTCTTTTTGTGTGTAGGAAAAGGGGAAGTCTAAAAGTGTCTTTAATCTGCTCTAACCAGAGTGGTAATGATCAGTCCTGGTGTGAAAGCTGGTATGCTGCTATGGGGTGTATCTATCTTTGTAGGGTGGTGGGGTGTTTGTGCCTCCCTGGCTCTGATGCTGGCCATAAGCCAGACTGGATCAGGGGTGTGAGACAGAGGTCAGGGAGAGTTGGCCCTCTGAACTGGCAGATATTAGTCAGGGCAGAGCAGAGCGCACCAATCTTCCCATCCCCCGGAGGCATCCCACTGCTGCCTCTTAAATCTGTGTCAGAGAGGCAGTCCTAGCAACACACAGGCCCTCTCCTCTGGAGTCCCAAACTGTTAGGTGAGTCAGACAACTGGCCCAGTCAGTAGGCACAATCAATGAGCCAACAACAGTTATAAAGAGTGTAATTAACAATAGACTGAGACCAATAGAGGAAACATGTGTTGAATAGTTATTGGAGTTTCATATTGTGATTTATCATCATAATATTGAAAAACATAAAAACCTTGTTTTAACTCTCCCTTATGGGTATTGCCAATCTCACTAGCTAAACTACAACATAATACAACACTTTTTCCACAAGCTGCTTTTAATAACAATATATATACTTAACAGGCAAAAGATTATGTCTAACTTATTGTTTATAGATTTTTTTATGGAACTTTTCCTTCAAATATTATGTTATTGTATTCTACTATCGAGTAGAATAGCATCTGGTTTAGGCCACCGTTGCTTTCCTTAATTACAGTACATAGCTAAATCATTTGCCACTATTGATACTGATATTTTTGATGATCTTTAACTTGTGAGTATATTCATATATCCAGCCTCAAACAAAGTAATATGGTAACGACAAAAGATCCTGTGTGTAAAAACAAATCCATTCTTCTTTTGTGTTATTGACTTAATCTACAAGCAAGAGTGCCATGGCAAAGAACCATGAATTGTATGCATGTCAAAAACAGAATATGATTTGGAAACCTGAAGTATTAAACAGATAGGTGGGCAAACAAGCTTGAATTTGTAAGTCGCTCTGGATAAGAGCGTCTGCTAAATGACTTAAATGTAAATGTAAATGTAAGTATTTATTTATTTATTTATTTTTATTTCACCTTTATTTGACCAGGTAGGCAAGTTAAGAACAAGTTCTCATTTACAATTGCGACCTGGCCAAGATAAAGCAAAGCAGTTCGACACATACAACAACACAGAGTTACACATGGAGTAAAACAAACATACAGTCAATAATACAGTATAAACAAGTCTATATACGATGTGAGCAAATGAGGTGAGATAAGGGAGGTAAAGGCAAAAAAGGCCATGGTGGCAAAGTAAATACAATATAGAAAGTAAAACACTGGAATGGTAGATTTGCAGTGGAAGAATGTGCAAAGCAGAAATAAAAATAATGGGGTGCAAAGGAGCAAAATAAATAAATAAAATAAAATAAATACAGTAGGGAAAGAGGTAGTTGTTTGGGCTAAATTATAGATGGGCTATGTACAGGTGCAGTAATCTGTGAGCTGCTCTGACAGCTGGTGCTTAAAGCTAGTGAGGGAGATAAGTGTTTCCAGTTTCAGAGATTTTTGTAGTTCGTTCCAGTCATTGGCAGCAGAGAACTGGAAGGAGAGGCGGCCAAAGAAAGAATTTGTTTTGGGGGTGACCAGAGAGATATACCTGCTGGAGCGTGTGCTACAGGTGGGTGATGCCATGGTGACCAGCGCGATGAGATAAACGGGGACTTTACCTAGCAGGGTCTTGTAGATGACATGGAGCCAGTGGGTTTGGCGACGAGTATGAAGCGAGGGCCAGCCAACGAGAGCGTACAGGTCACAATGGTGGGTAGTATATGGGGCTTTGGTGAAAAAACGGATGGCACTGCATCCAATGTTTTGAGTAGGGTATTGGAGGCTTTTTTGTAAATGGCATCGCCGAAGTCGAGGATTGGTAGGATGGTCAGTTTTACAAGGGTATGTTTGGCAGCATGAGTGAAGGATGCTTTGTTGTGAAATAGGAAGCCAATTCTAGATTTAACTTTGGATTGGAGATGTTTGATGTGAGTCTGGAAGGAGAGTTTACAGTCTAACCAGACACCTAGGTTTGTAGTTGTCCACGCATTCTAAGTCAGAGCCGTCCAGAGTAGTGATGTTGGACAGGCGGGCAGGTGCAGGCAGCAATCGTTTGAAGAGCATGCATTTAGTTTTACTTGTATTTAAAAGCAATTGGAGGCCACTGAAGGAGAGTTGTATGGCATTGAATCTTGCCTGGAGGGTTATTAACACAGTGTCCAAAGCATATAGGAGAACTGGCAACAGATGGAATTTCCTTTTTTTTGCATGTCCCACAAATAGCACGTCGACCCCACAATAAGGACGGTGGACTGGGGCACACGTACACACTCAATACACTGTGCTTTGTGGGAGAGGTTGACAGGCCGTAGATTACCTACATCGACCACAATGTAATATCAGCTCCTACAGAGGAAGCTGTGTCCAGATGCCCCTCTCTATACTCTGGGGTGGTAATAGGTCAGAGGTCAGGCGAAACAAATGAAAAGGAGGCATAGGAAATGAACAACGGGCCTCATAGGAGAACAAAAATATCCCCTGTCTGTTTACTCCATAGACTTTTTGTGCTGTTTCATTAACTGTGGCCACACAGACACAGCAGGCAACAATCTGGCATGCAAAACAACATGTTAGCGATGGGGGAGGAAGGAGGGGGCTGACATGGGTGATAACGCCAGAGCAGAATGTTCCATCATTTAGTACAGTTGATCGTCACTGGACTGACTGAGCCTCAAAAAGCCTCATTAGAGAATCATTTGTATGTGCTCAGTACCAACTGATATTAAAACAGCTTAGATTAATGTACTAGATTATGTGTGTGAAATGTTCATAGGAAAATTGTATCATCAATATATTGTGGGACATTCAAACTGAAAAGCGTAGGACTTGAGGGCTATACATTTGCTTATAAAATGTCCTGCATGAATTGTGAGGTCACACAAATGTTATTCATTAAAAGGAACGTTCCTCGTGTCCTTCCTCGTGCATGCCATTTCCTGGAATGACATGCATATCCTTTGAATTATCGCAGTACTACTGTATATGTACCATGTGAGGGTTCTGGCCCCAGTTAATTTGTAGCTCCCCTCTCTAATAATCCTGGCTTGTTAAGATATTGGCAGCACAAGGGTATGTTGCCCTTTGTGGATCTTTGCAAAATGAGATACTACATCCTGACTTCCCCGGAGCATCTGTCTTGATTGCACATTTTCTATCTGGGATGGAAAATCCTATGGGGTTTATGTGGGTGGCAACGGTTGGCACTACTGTGAAGACCTTGCAAGCAAATGTCAAATTAAACAATTGGAAGACGGCCGAGGGGCAAACACAAAGTACCAGCTCTGTTTTTGTTCAACTTCGGCCCTCCTTTCAACACAGGGGCAGGCCATGCATTTTTCTTGACTGGCACAGAGACTACACAGGGTTCGACACAGGGTTCATTTCGTGAGGTTTGAGCTTGCCTACATTCTATTCCGATGTCCAGATATTGATGTGAAGCTCAGGCATCATTCTGCTCATGGATTTATAGTATTGGAGCTTAACTTCACTACCGGTTGTACACAAGGACGAAGAGAAGAATATGTGTATTTAAGACTCCACTTACTGCTTGCATGTCAGAAGGTGAACCATATATGTTGTATCCCAATATTCTCCTTTCTCCCATTGTGTGTACCTTTTGACTTTCCTTCATTGATTTGAAATGATTGAAATGACTGGTTTATGAAAGCTCCCTCTAGCCCCTGCCTACACCAATCCAATGCTTTTATATTTTGGGGGAGAAGTGAACAAGTGCTCTTTCTTTAGGAAGAAAGGAGAGATTATTGGGACCTAGACATAGTGATTGAGATGCTCCCAAGTAGCGCAGTGGTCTAAGTGACTGTATCTCAGTGCTAGAGGTGTCACTACAGACCCTGGTTGGATTCCAGGCTGTATCACAACCAGCCGTGATTGGGAGTTCCATAGGGTGGTGCACAGCATCGTTCGGGTTAGGGTTTGGCCCGGGTTAGGCCGTCATTGTAAATAAGAATTTGTTCTTAACTGACTTGCCTAGTTATTAATAAAAAATAAAAAACATTTAGTCCAGAAGTCATGGAGCATAGCTTGTTCGCGAGGAGCATGACGGCCACCTAGTGGCCACCAACGTGGCTCCATTGACATAGCTGAATTATAGACAAGCTCTCAACAAGTGAATGCAGACATGACTGTCTATCCAGAGCCATCTAAATTGAAAGCTCTGGTTCTTTCTATTATACTTTAGCCATATCATGGAAGATATGCATTTACAAACATGCTTCTGTAACTTACTCTATAATAATATACTGTATAAATATTGAGGGTGCAATATCACAAGTAGGGTTGTCACCTCAAGCACAGAAAAATAAGGAACACATACAGTGCCTTCAGAAAGTATTCACACCCCTTGACTTTTCCACATTTTATTTTGTTACAGCCTGAATTTAAAATGTATTAAATTGAGATGTTTTATCATTGGTCTACATACAATACCCGATAATGTAAAAGTGGAATTATGCTTTTCTAAAATGTTTAAAAGTAATTGAAGAGCTGGAATGTCTTCAGTCAGTAAACATTCAATCGCTGTTTTATGGCAAACCTAAATAATTTCAGGAGTAAAAATGTGCTTAACAAGTCGCATAATAAATTGCATGGATTCTGTGTGCAATAATAGTGTTTAGCACACTGTCACGTCCTGACCTTAGTTCCTTTGTTATGTCTCTGTTTTAGTTTGGTCAGGGCGTGAGTTGGGGTGGGCATTCTATGTGTTTGTTCTATGTTTTGTATTTCTGGTTTTGGCCTGGTATGGTTCCCAATCAGAGGCAGCGGCCTGTTTTCCCACTATGGGTTGTGGGTAGTTGTTTTCTGTCTTTGTATTCGTTACCAGACTGAACTGTTTCGGTTGTTATTTTTGTTTACTTTATATTGTAGTGTTCAGTTCACACACATACAATTATCTGTAAAGTCCCTCAGTTGAGCAGTGAATTTCAAATACAGATTCAACCACAAAGAACAGGGAGGTTTTCCAATGCCTTGCAAAGAAGGGCACCTATTTGTAGATGGGTAAAAAAACAATAAAAATAAAGCAGACATTGAATATCCCTTTGAGTATGGTGAAGTTATTATTTACACTTTGGGTGGTGTATCAATACACCCAGTCATTACAAAGATACAGGAGTCCTTCCTAACTTAGTTTGCCTGGGAGGAGGGAAACCACTCAGGGATTTCACCATGAGGCAAATGGTGACTTTAAAACAATTACAGAGTATAATGGCTGTGATAGGAGAAAACTAAGGATTGATCAACAACATTGCAGTTACTCCACAATACTAACTTATTTGACAGAGTGTAAAGAAGAAAGACTCTGCAGAATTAAAAATATTCCAAATAATGTATACTGTTGCAACAAGGCATTAAAGTAATCAAAAAATAAAAAGTCAAGGCAATTAACTTTTTGTCCTGAATACAAAGTGTTATGTTTGGGGCAAATCCAAAACATCACTTTACTGTGCACAACTCTTCATATAGTCAAGCATAGTGGTGGCTGCATCATGTTTTGGGTATGCTTATAATTGTTAAGGACTGGGGAGTTTTTAATTTAAAAAAAAATCAACAGAATGGAGCTAAGCACAGGCAAAATCCTAGAGGAAAACCTGGTTCAGTCTGATTAATTCACCTTTCAACAGGACAATACACAAAAACACAAGGCCAAATCTACACCGGAGTTGCTTATTCAAGAACACAGTGAATGTTCCCGAGTGGCCTCTGTACACCTCTGTAGATATTCCATAACAAAATCTGCCGTTTCCAGCTACTATAGTCAATTACAACATTAACAATATCTACACTGTATTTCTGATCAATGTTATGTTATTTTAGTGGACAAAAGATGTGATTTTCTTCAAAAAACAAGGACATGTCAAAGTGATCTCAAACTTTTGAACGGTAGTGTAATTCTGCAAGACTTATATTTTGACTCTCCCCCTTACCTGACTGATATGTTCTCCCTCTCAGTTGTTAATATCATTGTGGCAGTGCGTGTGAGAGAGAAAAGGCACTGTGCAGCACCATCATTACTTGTCTCAACAGGTAAAGTAGTTGTTGTTGGCAACAACAAAGTCAGCTAAAGTAAAAAGTGTATGAATGTGAATAAACTTTGATATGTTAGAATGAACCTGAATAACTATAAGCTTTCTTCTGGCTAGTAGCTAGTTAGTTTTACATTTACAGTTCAGTCCTTTTTAGCTGTGTTATGTTTTATCTAGCTAGCTAATGCTGGGTAATTCTGTGAAAACTGATAGTGAATGTTTTAAAGTCAGGAATACTTGCTAGCTACAAAGTTACTTGCACAATCACTGTCTTAGTCTTCATCGTAGGGTCAGCAAGTTAGCAATGGACGTGTCACCAGTCAAGAAGAGAAAAAAGAGGACATACTCATTTTTTAGTAGAACAAATAACTGTAAATAAGATTCCTGCAACTGCCTGCACACCACCCCTGGCTAACATTGCCCGCAAATGTGAGTGCTTTCAGCTTAGATTTCCTTAACTTCATCACAGTGATTATGGGTCATGAAGGTTTGTCCCATGTGTCAAGACTTTGTTTGGTGCTATCATCATGATTATGGCAGGAGAGTGACAGCCATTAACAGATAGTCAGGCAGAGGGAAAGAGAGAACCAATAAGTAAGATAGTGAGAAGTGCCTCTCCAAGCCCATAGAACTCATAGACTGATGATCTGTCACAATGTGAAACAATCAGAATTATTATATATGATCTCTGATGAAATGATAACATCTTAAGTTTAGAGGGTGTATTACATGTGTTCACTTCATGCAGGAGAGAGGCAGCCATGATGCTTGTGGGGAGTCTGGTTAGAGCCTGGTAGACCCCACCTTATGTCAAGTGAGTTATATCCTCAGGAATGCCTGCATAGGCCAAGTCCTTTTTAATGTGAACCTTGGTCTGAGAAAGGGACCTAATTGGAGGAGCCTAATTGAAGGGATTTGTAAACTGAAAATGAACTGTTATTGGCAGGGAGGAGGGCAAACTCTCTTTGTTATTCGACTACTAACTTAAAAGGAGAGAAAAACATGTATCTGGTCCAAAAACCCCACCCAGCCAAACAAGCTGAAATTTCAGGTATCCTTTTCAAACAGCTCTTACACTAAAAGTGCATTGTCATAATTTCACAGTATTAGTCCAACCTCATAGTGTGGAAATATATATAACACACAGGAAAATTATGTTGTTGACTGCACTTTGAATTTTGTAGTCCGGGAACAAGATGGACAAGTCTGCCAAAAGTCGAGTTCGCTGTAAGAATGTCGTTCGTCGCCTATCCTCCATATGGGGCAATGGGCCCAATTATTTTTGTACCACCAGTTATTTTGTACCTTGAACTTTGCCTCCTGCTGCAACGTGCCTATGAGACACGTTATGGTTTTCACAAAGAGACCAGGTAAATAAAGATACACCATTTGAATTGTCTGTGGATCTTACGGTATGTCATATAGATTGTGCTCTATATTGGGAGTTACAGATCTCAGATAAAACATTGTCCGGGAATTTTCCTTCATTCAGCTCCAGTGATATACAAACTGTTTCATTTGAATTTCTTGTTGCCTGGATCACTTATTGCATAATTTGAAGTCGAATTACATAAAAATATGATCCTTGCTCAACTGTCTTGCTGCAGTAGGCTATAATTTTTCATCCATTTGGTGGCAGTATATCCCAATTTAATCGCATCTCCTTTTGCATTAATTTTCAATACCCTTCAGTGACCCAATCATGTCTAGTTTGATAAGCCAGCAGTGAAAACTGACACGCGAGGCTATATAAGACCATCTCTTTGACATTTATTCATACAATATGGCTCTAGACGATATTTCCTTGAATAACATCCAAATATTTGGTTTTAAAAAATCGACATTGCACCCAAGAGTAGCATGACCGAAGTGATTCATGTCCCAACAGAAAACTGGGCATAGGCTGTGAGGAGGCCCTCTGCAACACATTTCCAGGAAAATATGTTCCAAGCAATCTATTCCCTTTTCAATTGGAAATTGGATGGTGGTAGGCCTACACCTTGAGATTGCCAACTTAATTTTATAAACGAACTGCAAGATTTAGGGTGCTGGCAAGTGAAGGATTTTTCCACCGTTTGTGAAATACAGAGTCCAGTGTTTTGCAATCAAAATAAATGTGGGTGTGGCTTTTGCACATAGAAATGTTACCTTTGTTTAACTAGGCAAGTCAGCTAAGAAAAAGTTCTTACTTACAATGACAGCCTAGGAACAGGGCAGCCTGAACAAGGCAATAACACCAAAGTTACTGCCTTGCTCAGTTTGAGAACAACAGATTTTTACTTTGTCAGTTCAGGGATTTGATCTATCAACCTTTCAATTACTGGCCCAACACGCTAACCACTAGGCTACACACCATATTGAACTACTCACCCTGGTAACTAACCCCACCTACAGGTTACTGCCAAAATAATGGAAACACTTCAGTAAATGAGGTATACAAAGTATATTGTATGCTTGGACACAGGTTTGGTTCCTGAGTTAATTAAACAATTAACATCCCATCATGCATCTATAAAAATGCTGGGCAGGCCGATTTGCCTACCATGGCTATGCCCCCATAGGATGACAATGCTCCCATACATACACAGGGTACGAGTGGTCACTGAATGCTTGATGAGCATGAAAACAATCTAAACAATATGCATCCCACTGGGCACAGATGTCAGTTCAAAATGTCACCATGTCATTGGATTTAGGTAAAAAAGTGTGATGAAATTCCCTAACGTTAATTACTTTTTTCAAATCCAATCAGTTTTCCACATTGATTCAACATCAAATCAACATTTTTTTGTCAAAATAAAGTGGAAACAACTTTAATTCAAACAGTTTTTTTCCCACTGGGATGGCCATCTCCAGATTTCAACCCAATTGAAAATTTCAACCCAATTGACAGCATTTTCAACCACAATTAAAAACACAAAATTATGGAATTTCTCGTGGAAGAATTGTAGGCCCAAGTGAGGGGAAATTTTGGGAAAATGGCGCCGCACAGTTTCCAGAAAACAATCGCTTTCAAACTAGGGATTTCTTGGCTGATTGAGGTTAAACAGTCATTCTGCTCATAGATTAGACATGTATGAACTACACATTGACACATCCAGTCCAAGCAGTAGGTTTAAAAAATATTTACTTGTCACCAAAGTTACAGAGCATGTCTTTAAGACACTTTATGTTGGTGTTTCCTTTATTTTGGCAGTTACCTGTACCTTGGCAAGAACTGTTCACAAAAAAACTAGTCGAGTCTTCAGACTTGTTGCAATCGAAAGCCACAACAAAGAGGTTGCAGTGGCAGCTGCTTTATGGTCTCTAGACATATGTTTATCGTTTGGCATCAAATTACTCTATGTATACTCAGTAATGTTCCTGCTGCTGGTGAAATGATTATCATCATTCTCAAATATCATTGAATAATTTTTCAGTATTATCAAGGTAGTCACATACTGTATGTGCACTGTAATCAGTTGATGCTGCCAATGTGCAATGTCTAGTTAATCCTGAAACAGTGGATTTACTAACCCAGAGAAAATTGTTTGCAATGATGTCATTATGAGATTAGTCATTTTACTGATCTCTTACGCTTTGAAATATAATTTGTGAGGGAAAAGCACAATTCATTATGAGCGCAGCTTTGATTGACTGCCTTTCGATGTAACTCACATAGAAATACACGGTTTCACTACACTCTTAGAAAACAAAGGGTTCTACATGGAACCCAAAATAGTTCTACCTGCCACTAAAAAGGGTTCTCCTATGGGGGACAGCCGCAGAAGCCTTTTGGAACTCTTTTTTTCTAAGAGTGTACTGTGCTACTTAATTTGTATGAACTTGGTTACAAATGATTAATGAATATATTAAAGGCATTGGTCTTAACCCTTGCATTATAACTCTAATGCAATATACACTATAAATACAAAATGATGTGGACACCCCTTCAAATTAGTGGAGTCAGCTATTTAACATGGCACCGTCATAGGATGCCACCTTTCTAACAAGACAGTTCGTTAAATTTCTGCCTAGGAGCAACAATGGCTCAGCCATCAGGTGGTAGGCCACACAAGCTCACAGAACGGGACCGCTGATTGCTGAAGCGTGTAGCTCATAAACATCGTCTGTCCTCAGTTGCAAAGCTCACTACTGAGTTCCAAACTGCCTCTAGAAGCAACGTTATCACAGGAACTGTTAGTCAGAGGTTGTCATGGGAAGAGTTTCTGATTTCAGAACATGCAGTTCCATGTTTGTTCTGGTGTGTTGTCTGTTATCTGACATCATCACCACTGATTAACATGCATCTGACCTGCAAACAGATGCCTCTATTGTTCTTATCCAACTGAAAATCATAGCAACAGGGATAAACAAGTCAGACCTTGCATATAACCAAAAAAGAAACATAATCGGTCTGTTCTAGTTTCTGAATGGCAGGAGTAGCTACTGTGTGCTTGTTTGTTGTGAATAACACTAATCCAGTCCATATACATTTGAGTCAAGGAGTATACTGCTTTTTACATATTCAGTCTTGCTTAATTTACAGGTCTAATCAATGGGGGAAATTATCATATCCTTTTTTTCCTATCAACAGATTACATTACAGTGACACAGTAACACCTGTAACTCACTGGATTCAATGACCGTACAATCTTCCCTAATGACTGGCATGAACTCTCCAGGTACTGTAACATCATATCCATCTCTTTTAGTTGCCCAGAGTGGCCCTTTATTGGGTGGACTTTTAATCCATTGCAAAACTCACACTTAGAAACATATTTTCTTATTGACACAGACAGACACATACCAACACACCAAGAAACCCACAACACATACAGCACACAATCACTCACACACTAACTCTACCACACATTATCCTACTGCAGGGGCACCCATTTTCCCAGCCTGGCAGATGTCACTGATGGCTGCGGCAGTTAATCCAAGATCCTGGTTCCTGAGTTTGATACAAGCAGGATTTAGCCATGGCCATGATATCAACACCTGTCAGGCTGCTGCAGTGATCTTCCAAACACACACAGAGCAACTGCACAGGAATACTGTACATTTCTGTTCTGCTAAAAGAGGGTAAAGACCTACCCGGAATCCAGATTTGTGGTAAGCTCATGCAGAATTGATGGGTTTTATGGACATGAATAGTTATTTATTTAATAGTTATTTAATAGTCATATTTATTTTTCTTGTTGTAAGACAAGAAAAATACTGTCTTACAACAACAAAGGTTTGTTGCCGTAATGTTTGTCCTGAAAAAAGGTCTGTATGGTTATATTTCATAATCTAGAAAAATATATTATATTTTTTATATAAATTGTGTTAATTTATTGGATGTAGTAGATGGATATTTATTCAATGCATATCATATTATGTTTGATACACGTGTACATGATTATAAACAGTGCATGATGTAGACTTTGAAAATATGTTTTTATCTAAAATAACAAAAACACTGTCTTCTGTGTTTAAAGAAATGTACACTATACAGGGAACATTTCAGTCAGTGCAGCAGTTTGAGGTTTATTTACATTTTCATTTGAGTAATTTAGCCAATGCTCTTATAATTCAAAGGATCATGTGGTTATTATTCATATTTTTGCTATACGTTTTGATAATCAGTATACTCTCTTGAACATTTAGGTTGGATAATGTGAAAGTGCACACAGACATGAATAGATTTAGATTAAAATGCAAATGAAAGTTAATCAGATAGCCAGTCTGAATAAAACATTGTACATTTAGCATACTGGTGTACTCATGTTTGCTAAATGAGGAGTGAACATTTCAAGGCATTTATTATGGATTGTCAAAGGCATTTTGCCAGGAGAAGATGTAAATCCAACTAAACGAAGATTGAAACTATGTGAGTTGATTAATATTTATACAATAAAAAAATAAAAACAAGTTTCTAGAAAGTAGAACACACTATAGAACCTACTTATGCCATCACAAATCAGTAAACTTACAGAAGCATGCCTTGTCAGCGACTCAGTTATTGACGGTTAATAAGACATCACTAAAGCATGAATTCATAGTTTCATAGAATTAATCTAATAGTGGCTACATTACTTTATTAACAATGTCTAATGGCATGGACCTCTATCAAAACACTTTGCAGCTAGAAAGAAAGTGCTTAGCATTCCTTTGTAAACATCCCATCACATGGCTTTTGCATGTGCTCCTTAATGGGCTATTCTTCTCAACAGCATGAACACGATTATGTGAGATTGTGTACACATGTCCTGTTCATCATATTTCCTTGTAGGAATAGACCTAAGCCTCTCAGTGAGCAGAGCTCTACTCACTTCACATTCAATTGGAATGCAAAGCATGATCTGTGAATCACGTCAGTTAAACAAACAACAGTATCTGAAGTGTTACTTTTAAATCTGAACATTTGTCCACCTTGTTGAACCCATTATGCTGTCAATGTTACATCATTAAGACATCATATACTGTAACTTGGCTGCTGCCGATCCTGCTCGCACGGAAATTGCGTAAACATTATGCATAACTAAATTGTTATAGAGGGGCTCACCAAGACTAAACGATTCCTTTGGATATGAGCTGAGAGGCTCAAGTAGAACATCTTTTAGATAACTTATTGAACACCTTAAAAATACAGACTAAAAGGCCCTGGAGAGGAATACATTTCAAGCAATGCCTGGACAGTGTAAGTAGTGAAACCAGTATCGGCCATCAACAGGATTTCATGCTGAGTTGGAGACAAGTCAGTATGAAAAAAGTTTCAACTGTTCAGTGCGGTAGGTGTGTTTTATTGACAAGCACAAGATGTACCAAAAGCCCTTTATTTGTGAATTAT
This sequence comes from Oncorhynchus gorbuscha, assembly GCF_021184085.1. Lineage (NCBI taxonomy): Eukaryota > Metazoa > Chordata > Actinopteri > Salmoniformes > Salmonidae > Oncorhynchus > Oncorhynchus gorbuscha. Next base: position 53,777,183 of record NC_060190.1, read on the forward strand.
ACGCCTTGGGTTTGTGAGCCCCGAGTTCCACCTAAAAATATTTGCTTGAAAATAATAGTGCAATCTGGTGCAAACACTAGTGCAAACACTCAAACATGTAATTAACCAGTTTTACCTCAGATAAATGTTTTCAATGGCTTCATTAAGAAGACAATCCAAGGCCAAAAGAGGAAATTAATGAAAGAAGGACTGGCCTATGACGCCATCAAGAAACCTGCATCATTAACAACAGGGGTGTTTATCAACAGTATGTTAGCACCTGGGAGCTGTTCTATGCCGAGACATAAGTTCAGTTCTTTCTGTAAGCTTGACAGCTTGGAGCAATGTCTGGAGTGACTTTGTCAGCTACAGTATAATTATAATATTCTCATGGCAGACTGCACATATGCACTCTTCACACTTTCAGGGAAAAAAAGGATGTCTAGATGAGATGTCTTCAGAGGGGTTGGGTTGAATGCATTCAGATGTACAACTGAGTAGTTATCCCCCATTCCCTTTCAATGTTCACTTTGATAAGGCCTGCCTTACTATATTCTTCTATGTGTTTATCTATTTTTTGCATATTTAATCTGCTCTGTTTTCCATTGTTTTTTTATTGGATGTCTTGAATGATTTATAAAAAATGATCCTCTAAATGTCTTGCCATACACCTACGTTAATGTACTGTGCATCCATCATACAAGTGATATAGTGATGTCTTTACTTGATATCTCTCCTTCATAAAAGATCCTGACATCCTTTCATGTTTCTTGCACATGAGTAATGGGGAAGACAGGCAGTAAAGTCCTGAGAGAGATGTCTATGGATGGAGTTCAGCCTCAGCAGGTAACGGCTTATACACAACATTACACACACTCACACATACTTACACTGACACCACACCACAACACACATACTACATACGCCCACACACACACAACACATACACACATGCATACTGATGCCACACACACGTGCACACATATTTTCACACTCACCACATACTGTACTCTACTGCTACTGTCTTTTATATATTCTGTTGCCTAGTCACTTAACCTCTACCTACAGTATATGTACATAGCTACCGCAATTGCCTCATACATCGACTTGGCACTGGTACTCCCTGTATATAGACATGTTATTTTTACTCATTATTGTTTTTCATTATTCTCTGTATTATTATTATTATTTTTTTTAAACATCTTTATCTTTAACTGTGCATTGTTGGAAAGGGACCTGTATGTCTCACTGTTGTTTACGAAGCACGTGACAAATACAATTTGATTTGACTTCCTTAATGGGAGACTGCAGGTCATGTGTGTGTATGCGCTGGAGCTTATATGATTCTGCGCCGCTTACTCACCACAACTCTGTCCAAATGGGACAGCTGCTTGTTCCACAGCCATCAGCTGGTTATGCAACCAGGATCAACTCCAGCTTACTTTAACATGTTCTTTCTCTCTGTAGCATTAGTCCTATGTATATCAGAATACATTACTGGGCCTCCAATAGTTCACAGCCTTCCACAGCTAATAAAACAGGCATAATCTAGCTGAATGTAGAAATACAGAATGATTCACTTCAAATGTGATGAAACTTAAGTCCCCTCTACGAAAGAGATGGTAATCGCTGAGGAAGACACGTTTTTGATATCGGGTATTATATAAGTTCTACCTTTTTCTAAACCTTGAGAAGTGCTTGAAATCTTTGATTTCTGCTTACTCTCTTAGGAAAGCTCATTCCCTGTTTGATCAAATCAGATCAAAACAATTATATATTTAACTAAAACATCCAATCCATTTAAACATTAAAGGAAAGGTTAAACAAATACAAATACATTTATATAGATACAACCAGGTAAACATAAATTCCTAATTGATTACAAGCACATGCATTATTTTATTGATTATTGAGCTAAGTCTAATGCAAACACAAACTCCATTAATTCTCCCCCGTCTCACCCCAGCAGGCTCATGATCTTAGACCTGAGCCACATGAAGAAATCAATTAATGAATCATGGCCATTGGAACACACATTCTATGCAAAGTTGTACTTTATAGGATGCAGCCCATGTTTACAGTCTGTGTTGCGTGACTGTTAGCTATGGGAAATAGTGAGAGAATTGTATTCCTTCCTAGACTGTCTCAGTCAGTGTCCTCTGTTAACATATTAGTCCACTGGAGCGCTCTAACTTTGTGTGCCCATGTGATTTTCCTTGTCAACTCAAGGAACTTTCTCTCAACTTTCTCTCAACTTTCAGCTAAAGGTGCCTCATAAGGCCAACATGCCCTCCTCCTGTACGGGTTGAGTAGACACCATGTTTTTCAGAAGGGACTTGGTAGGTCCCAAAGTGGTGCAAACGGGACTGAAGTGAACTGATTTGTGGGGGATTAGAGATTAAGATTTCTCCTCCCGCTGAGATGGGCTTTAGTGGAGTAAATCTGTGGATTATGATGTCAGAGGCCCGTGGTTGTCGGAGAGGAAATTTTATTGTCAGAGGAGTGCCGATGGCCAGGATTATGGAACGGTCAGTGAGGAGATATAGGAATGGGAAGCCATGTCTGTGCCATACCCATGTACAGTAAAACCTTCAGGGAAGAACATCAACCACTATTGGAATTTGTGAGTTGTCTCTCCACGATGCTGTTCAGATGCTGATTCAGTGAGAGAAAGATAGTGTTATTATATTTTGCCTGCCTTTTAAAGCATCAAGTGGTAAGTAGTCTTGGTTGTGATTGCTATCTAAATTGTGTATGTAGATCAGCAAGTTAGCTCACTAATGTTATGAAAGTACATTTGCCATATTATCAAACCCTTCGTTTCTCAGCATCTCTTAGCATTCTAAAGGCCCATCCCTAACCGTGTGCGCGTGTGTGTGTGTGTTTTAGCCTTCCCCGGCTGCTGCTATAGAGGGGCTCAACAAGACCAAGAAGATGAAGGTGAAGTGGACTCAGCTGGGCATGGTGTTCTTCCTGTTGCTCTCTCTGGTCATGACAGGATGCTTCCTCTGGCAGTACCAGATCCCAAAGTTACTGCCAAGTAAGGCTCACTCCCTGCATTCAACCTTGTTCAAGAAAACATAGAACCAAAGTAAAAACAATGGCAGGACATGAAGCGATTCAACATATTATACAGTGAACAGCGTTGATTCACTCTAAACACTCCAGCCTGTCAATCTCTTGTGGCTTTGTTATATTGTATCTGAGGTAAATGGGTTAAGATTAATCAGAGTGTATAATTATACCAGTAGCTCCTGCTTCCCCTGCATTAACGTTGACTCATACAATAGGGGATTTTGCACACAAAGAACCTGTAGAAATCAAGGAGGAAGTCCATGATTTCAGGGAAAAAGGTTCCAACACACATGGCAGTTCTAGCTTCAGAATGGATTTATTTGCCTGAGACCCATATGAGGCTAACCACTAGGCAAAAACTGATTGAATCAACTTTGTTTCCACGTCATTTCAACCCCAAAAACCAATGTGATGACGTTGAATCAACGTGAAAAACTCATTATATTTGAAAAAGTCATCATTGTGAGGGCATTTTGTATTTTTTTTCACCGAACTTTTAACCTAAATTCAATGACATGGTGACATGTTTTGCTGATTTAACATTGAATTCACAATAGTTGACAACTCGACCAAATGTAAATCAAAACTAGACATTGAACTAACGTCTGTGTCCAGTGTCTGAGGTGTGATCTGAAATCCAATTAGCTGTTTTCTGTGGGTGGTGAATAGATTAGAATGTTAAAGACAGACTGTGCTCACAGGGAACCAACCTACTGGAGTGCTGAAGGTGTGATCAGTCAGAGATGCTACTGTACTGCATTTTCCTCCTGTAACAATAGGGGTCCCATTAAGATGCCACATCTGTACTTTCTCCTTTATTTCTTCTTTGCTAAACGTTTCTGTTGCAACCATTTGAGAAAGTAATATTATGGGGACATATAAAATGTAATCAATGGTTCAAATGTAGCGGTCACATTTTTACTCCTAGGCTTTAGTTGCAGTCTTTAACTGAAGGGCTGCTTCTTACACATGTATTATTTCAGTAGCACACCATGCCTGTATGATCTGGTACTGGATCAGAACATACTCTAGGCCTAGGGGCCTGTTTACTATAGTAATTCTATGAACTATAAAGACTAGATCAAATCCTGTGTAGTTAGTTAAATAAGTCTCCTTTAACTGCTCATTCAAAATTCATAGTGTGTTCAGAATGAATCACCTTCAGGCACTTAATTTCCCCTTCTTCTGTCTCTCTGCCAGATGAGAGCATGGGAGGCAATGCCAAATCAGAACGGATGTGCCCACGCTTCCCTGAGCCTCTCCCCCTTGAGCACCCTATCCCTACTCTGAAAGAGGCACTGGAAAAGGTAAGAGCTCCCTTGGGTCATTCACAGACTATCCACATTATGCTCATGTCCAACTAAGAACAGAGAACATGTGTTAGTGATGCTTGACAGTTGCCTAGACATGAGGGGCTGTATTAACATGCAGAAAAATATAATTGATAAAGAAAGTGTCCTTTTGCATGAAGCCTCTGGCAACAGATGTGGGCGTGACCAGTTCCTGAATTGATATTATTCAGACGGTGAAGGGCATTTGACAACAGTCCTATCGGTCCCAGCACATCTCCATACAGATGTAGGATCTTAATTTGATCACCCAGTTGCAGGAGAACTTTACTGCAATGCAGGACATTTTAAACTTGTAGTGTATTTGATGTTTAAAAAGTGTTTTCATTACCATTTAGAAATTTCAGACCTGATTTTTGCTTTAAAAAAAAATCTTCAATCCCTACAAAAATGTCCACTAATTATAATCCACATAATAATTCACATTTCCTGTTGCTGCAGGATTGTTCTCCTGCTGTAGCAAACTGGCTCAAATTGAGAATCTGTACAGCAGTCTGCTGTACAGCAGCAGTCTGTTATGGATGAGATTACATTTCCATTGGACATTAACAATGTCCTCAGAATGATAAAAACACATTAGAACTTCTTATATATTTTATACAGAACAGAAGATTGACAATGTAAAAACAGAGTATTTCAGCATCTGCCAAACCTTGACATTGAAATCACTTCCATCACAACAAATCAATAGGCAGTATTTTTGTCCACAGAGTGCCTTCAAATCTTTCATACCCAACTTTTAACTTTTGAACTTCTTGTTTACTGAAACTACTGTAGAACTATGAATATTATTCGATATACAGTAAATACTGATATGTTCTCACTCAGGTGGACACACTGCTGCGCCAAATCATCAATCCTACTAGTCTTCCCTCTTTGTCGGCCATTGTGATTTTCAACAACACCGTTCTGTGGACTGGTAACTTTGGCAAGAGGAACAGAAGTGACCCACTCTCAGCTCCTCCCAATGAGTACACCATATACAGGCGAGCAGCATAGATCTCAGGGCTTTTTTGGGCCCTAAAGGGGATGACAAAGCCAGGTCTGTTTATGACTCAAATCATCACATGTTTAGGACTCCTACAAAGTTGAAGCTTGTGGTGTTGATGATAAGCACCCTTAGCCCTTTCTTATGCATTTCTCGATTCAGGGACATGCGTGTAGTTCTGTTGTCCATATGTATGACGTACTACAGTACGTGCTCAGAGCAGGTGAATTTCCTATCAGTCGAAGCTGCCTTACTGCTCTTAAAAAAGGCATAAATGTAACATGTCAATTAGCCTCTGATACAGTTAGCCACTACACCACTATGGAGTATTTTAGCACCATGGGTCCTGTAGCTGTGGGTATTCTCGCTTCAGAGTACAGCTGTCATTACTGACCAACAGAAGTCTGCATTCCCTGATGCTCAACTTCCAGTTATGTGTATTTTGCTAACTCTAACCATATGTGGTAGATAAATTATGCAGTCTTTTCAGTCTTTTGTTTGGTATTGTACAGGCTTGTGCAGGGATTTTTATGTAACTGCGCCAATCATTCTATTCTCTTGCCGATAGAGATACTGTCATAGCATTTATTGCTGAAACACGTACAATCCGAGGGGAAGTGACATTCAGGGGAAGTAACATTGAGAGGAAGAGTGAAAATAACATTGCTATGTATCAAAGTATAGGTACAATATCTCACCCTGGTTACACTCATACAATACCGTTCAAAAGTTTGGGGTCACTTAGAAATCCACTTCTTTTTGAGAATAACGCCACTGGGCCTTTTTCTCAAATGTTTTATGAGACTGGAGAACACATTGGAAGGGATTTTAGACCATTCCTCCATACAGAAACTTTGAAAATCTTTGATATCCTTCATCTGTGGCCATTGCAAAATGTAAACATTTCTTTGTGGAATTTGATGTGTGCTTGGGGGTATTGCCTTGCTGCCAAGTTTTACAACTGAGCAAGAGGACAAGTACATTTGAGTGTCTAGTTTGAGAAAGACGCCTCACAAGTCCTCAACTAGCAGCTTCATTAAATAGTATCCACAAAACACCAGTCTCAACGTCAACAGTGAAGAGGCGACTCCGGGATGCTGGCCTTCTAGGCAGAATTGCAAAGAAAAAGCCATATCTCAGAAAGGCCAATAAAAAGAAAAATTTAAGATGGGCGAAAGAACACAGACACTTGACAGAGGAACTCTGCCTAGAAGGCCAGCATCCCGGAGTTGCATCTTCACTGTTGACCTTGAGACTGGGGTTTTGTGGATACTATTTAATGAAGCTGCCAGTTGAGGATTTGTAAGGCATCTGTTTCTCAAACTAGACTCTCTAATATACTGTCCTCTTGCTCAGTTGTGCACCGAGGCCTCCCACTCCTCTTTCTATTCTGGTTAGAGACAGTTTGTGCTGTTCTGTGAAGGGAATAGTACACAGCGTTGTATGAGATCTTCAGTTTCTTGGCAATTTCTCGCATGGATTACCTTCATTTCTCATAACAAGAATAGACTTACGAGTTTCAGAAGACAGTTCTTTGTTTCTGGCCATTTTGAGCCTTTAATTGAACCCACAAATGCTGATGCTCCAGATACTCAACTAGTCTAAAGAAGGCATGTTTTATTGCTTCTTAATCAGAACAACCATTTTCAGCTGTTCTAACATAATTGCAAAAGGGTTTTCTAATGATCAATTAGCCTTTTAAAATGATCAACTTGGATTAGCTAACACAATGTGCCATTGGAACACAGGAGTGATGGTTGCTGATAATGGGTCTCTGTACACCTATGTCGATATTCCATAAATAATCTGCCGTTTTCAGCTACAATAGTCATTTACAACATCATCAACGTCTACACTGTATTTCTGATCAATTTTATGTTATTTTAATGGGTATTTTTAAAAAAGCTTTTCTTTCACAAGGGAAGGGTGCTGGAGTTTTGAAAACAGGGGTACCAATAATGTTGACCCCTATCTTTTTGAGAAAAACTAGTTCTCTGAGCAATTGTATTTGTATAAAATAACATAATTTCCCCATTTATATACATATTTTATTTAACAGTATTATATTACTTAATTTATAGTCTTTTTTGCTAATATTAGGCTCAAGGCTGCCAATAATTTTGATCATGACTGTATCATGAGGGGGCAGAGCATCATGATAGAGTCACTGAGAATGATAGCGGATAATATTGCCACTCCTATTTGCCATCTCTTCAATCTAAGCTTACAAAAAAGTGTGTGTCCTCAGGCCTTGAGGAAGCAAAAGTCATTCTGATACCCATGAATAGTAAAGCACCCCTACTGGCTCAAATATCCGACCAATCAACCTGTTACCAACCCTTAGTAAACATTTGGGAAAAAAATGTGTTTGACCAGATACAATGCTATTTTACAGTAAATAAATTAACAGACTTTCAGGGAAGGGCATTTAACCTGCATGGCACTTGCACAAATGACTGATGATTGGCTGAGAGAAATTGATAATAAAAAGACTGTAGGAGCTGCTTTGTTAGACTTCAGTGCAGCTTTTGACATTATCGATAATGGAAAAAGGTATGTTATGGCTTTACAACCCCTTCTATATTGTGGATTGAGAGTTACCTACCTAACATAACACAGAGGATAATAATGACCTGTGTCACGTTGGTATGAAGGGTCAGGATGCAGGCGCAGGAATGCGTAATAGTTTTATTATTATACCCCAAATTACAAACATAAGTAAATTGCCTTTGAATTCGTCCCAGTGTAAAGGCACGGGGACGAAGACTGAACAAACACTATACAGAACACAGGGTTGAAACCCAAACAAAAGAGCGAGGAGTACCTCGAATAAATTACACAAGTGCACAATGATTAACACACGGGACGAAACCCATAATCATCTGCGCAATACACAATGTCACGAAAGCCAAAACAAACAGCACAGGTACTCACACGCACCAATGGACATTGTAACAATAATCGTCAGGACAATGGTAAACCAAGGACACACTTATACAATTACTATTCACTGGGAATATGGGATTGTGACAACCTGCCACTGGCTCTGAGAAGTCTGCTTCCTGATGGACTCCTGTGATTTAGGGGGTATACACTATCTTTAAATCTATGGAGGGTTGGAGGTGTTTCTATGGAATACTAATTAGAGTGAAAGCCCCACTTACGGCCCTGCTACATTACAGCCATCGGGCATCCTGCGTTGCCCTCACACATCAGCCATACATTTGAGATCATTGAAAGCTGTTACTGTATACTGCGTATGTTGCGCTCTCGTTGCGTCACGTCCAAAGGCAGCGTTAAAGCACAAGTATAGCAGAGGTTATATTTTTTATGGCTGAGGAGTACATTCATTCTATCTTGTGAATTGAAATATAGAGAAATAAAATAGATTTTGGTTGCATGTGGCCTCCACTAGACACCAGTGGCTATTTTACTAAGATTTATGAAGTCAAGAAGCTACTAGCTAGCAGAAACTCTAGCTAGCTACATTGACTATATTCACAATGTAAACAAAAGCAACATGTAATTAGAGGATCATTTAGTACACCCACTAGTAACATTTTAAGAGTACTTGCGAAAAACTGGACCAAAGCTATTGTACTCACACACAATTGATGAATACAGTAGGGAAAGACAGAATAAAGATACCCATCCTCTTTTCTCCTCCGCTCTCAAAACAATGCACTCTGGCAACACTTATAGTGGACTTGAAGTATTTTGTGAACACTGCTGTAATTTTTCTGATTTGTGGTATGTTGCCATTTCAGCAATGAGTTTGAGCCTGAAATTAGCTTGAAAATGTGCCACAGGGATTCAATCTGAAAAGTGTTGTTGACAAGACCATTGCACAATCTTCAATTCATAGGCAATTTACTGATGTTTGTGGAGATCATATTCACAGTAAACTGTGTGTATATCGGTTTAAGCGTAAATTACTTGTAAAAGTCGAGTGCAGTGCTATTGCCAGCAATGCGCCTTTGATTGAATACTGACCTATGGCTTTAACTATGTATGGGCTATTCAGTCATTATGTTTTCATCTGTCTTGAGTGTTGTCAGCACAGGCCTTAAATAGATATGTAACATGATGTTGTAATTTCAAACTCCAAACCCCTTAATGTCTGGAGTGTGAGACATAAATGTCTGGGCTATGAGGCAGAGAAAACTTTGTGAGGTCAAAAGTCTGAGTGTAGAAAGGTTTGGAGAGTGCATGTGAAAATGAAAGGATGTTAGGGTAAGCTCATCCTCTGAAAGGAAGAAAAGTACTCTATTCATTTGTGTGTGCTTGTCTTACTGTTTGTTGAAATAATTTTAAAAGAAGTTTTGGGCAGAATCAGGATGATACAGTAGTAGTCAATTCCTGTTTGATGCCCTACAGGATTGCCAGCCTTTCCAAGATCTTCCCAACGCTGATGCTATACAGGCTGTGGGACGATGGGAAGATAACCTCTCTGGATGACCCTCTGGAGAAATATGTGGATAACTTCACCATTAAAAACCCTTTGGGCAAGTCACGGGACTCTGAGCTCAAGTACGTGACAGACGGCCTGATCTTCCTGGATAGTGGAGAGGTTCAGATCCGCTCCTCCTCTGTCACTCTGCGCAGGATGGCCAGCCAGCTCTCAGGTAAGATACAAACCTCATACTCCGCCCCTCCCACCTGGGATTGGAACTCATGTCATGCTGACCTGTTAAAATACTATCAGGTGGAACAAGTTATGTGCCTAATGTACTCAGCCACAATGTTGTACAGTATCATTCTATTATTATCAAAATATACATTTTAATGTGATGTTCATGATCCTATTTATTGATTAAATTCAAATGCCAGCACACCGCAAACTCTGGTCAGTCACCTCTAAGCAGGTTGCTGAATTGCCTTCTGAGGTGGCAAACACGTCTGATGTACCAGAAACGGTTTAGATTATCACTGCATCTGCTTATCATCACAAATAGATCATGCGAAGGGCTAAGGGACAATGAGTCACACTCATTGATGGGCAACACTGAATTGAAAAAAATAATACAATAACCTTGCTTTCAAACAGGTTTGATTTGATTATGTCAATATGAGGTTCACACTTTGATCATTGAGGCATGATAGTCAAACTCAATAATTCATAGAGGAGAGTGTTCAATGTTTTAGACCAGACATTGACACGGAATTCTGAGCTGTACATTTAATTAATTGATCAGAGACAGTCCAAACAGATGACATGTTAGAATAACATTTGAGGACCCTGTTTCGGTTCAAATGAATTGCAATTGGCTTGAGCTTCATTTATCATAGTAGCTAAATGCATTTTCTTTTCTTTAGACATAAACACTAAAGATGTTGTGTTTTGTCAACTGCAGGTCTACCCAGAAGACTAAGAGCCACTAACCTGCTGTGGAAGGGGAAAACACAGGCTGCAGTGAATCTGCTGCAAGATGATGTCCTTGTTGCAGACCCTGGCACCAAGTAAGGCCTTAGTCATCCCCATCATTCCCAGCATTATAATCATTCAAATGTTGTGTGTGGCCTTGTGCCATTTAAAACTCACTCAATATTTGCCTTTTGTAATATAATGGAACCTACGGTTGGAGTCGGAAGTTTACATACACCTTGGCAAAATATTTAAACTCAGTTTTTCACAAATCCGTACATTAAATCCTAGTAAAAATTACGTGTCAGAATGTGAAATGTCAGAATAATAGTAAAGAGAATGATTTATTTCAGCTTTTATTTATTTCATCACATTTTCAGTGGGTCAGAAGTTTACATAAACTCAATTAGTATTTGGTAGCATTGCCTTTAAATTGTTTAACTTGGGTCAAAGGTTTTGGGTAGCCTTCCAAAAGCTTCCCACAATAAGTTGGGTGAATTTTGGCCCATTCCTCCTGACAGAGCTGGTGTAACTGAGTCAGGTTTGTAGGCCTCCTTCCTTGCACATGCTTTTTCAGTTCTAACCACACATTTTCTATAGGATTATAGGACCTTGACTTTGTTGTACTTAAGCCATTTTGCCACAACTTTGGAAGTATGCTTGGGGTCATTGTCCATTTGGAAGACCCATTTGCGACCAAGCTTTAACTTCCTGACTGATGTCTTGAGATGTTGCTTCAATATATCCACATAATTTCCTTTCCTCATGATGCCATCTATTAACAAACTATAGTTTGTTAACAAGAAATTTGTGGAGTGGTTGAAAAACTAGTTTTAATGACTCCGACCTAAGTGTATGTAATCTTCCGCATTCAACTTCAATTTGCTTCACTCATTTGGATATAAATAGATGGCTCAGGTGTTTAATTACGTCATCCCTGTGGGCTGCATTGACCCTTCAGTCAATGCAGCAACACAGTGACTTCCCACTCTGCTGCTCTGTGTTTTGCAGATGCCACTACAGTAACCTAGCCTTTTCTTTACTGGCCCACGTCATGGCTGAGAAGGTGGTGGGCCTGGACTACCAGCGCTGGATCAATGATAACATCCTGGACCGGCTGGGGATGGAGGACACAGGCTTTGACTACACCCCAGGGATCCAAAGCCAGATGGCTGTGGGCGTCTACTCCAGTGGCCAGCCAGCCCCTCTGTATGACCTGGGCTGGTACCGCCCCTCAGGCCAGATGTTCTCCACTGCCGCTGACCTTGCCAAGCTGGCCATGATGCTGCTGGGGGCCTACCACCGCAAGCTCCTGGAGCCCGACACCCTGAAGATCATGCTGACCCCGCTGTACCGCTGTGATAAGGACTACTTTGCCAACCGCACCGGGACGCCTTGGGAGGTGAATGAGCAGCTGGGCTACGAGGTGCTGCGTAAAGACGGAGACCTGGATGGCTACTCAGCCACCTTCTCACTGGTGCCCAGGCTCAAGCTGGGCCTGGTGGTGCTGATGGCTGGCACCAGACCTCAGAACCAGGAGGTGGTGGCCAAGGCTTACAGTTACATCATACCCGCCATGGAGAGGGTGTTCCGGGAGGCCAAAAAGATCCTCATCCCTCCCCCTATTCCAGACCCTTACATAGGCTTCTTCACTTATGGAAACATCACCTTCTATGAGATCAAAGCTGGGGCAGACGGTGTTCTGATCATGCAGCAGTTTGGTCCCCAGATTGAGGACCTGATCCCAGAGAGATATCGGACAATCAAGCTGAACTACCTGGTAGACAGGGTGTTCAGGGTGGTGTTTGAGAAGGAGTACCCCTGTGTTTTGCGGGTCAGCACTGCTTCAGTCTCCCTTGAGGCCCAAGACGGGCAGCTCTTTAACTTTTATGTGTTTGACAAGCGTGGTCTGTCCCCTGGCTTCGATGCACCAGGACTGAATACATACAATGTGATCCGGATAGCCCGTAGGCCGACTTTCTCAAACTAACTGAACTCATAGAACGGAAAGGCACATGTACATGCTGAATGAAGGTCCTTTTTGGGTCTGTAGCCTATATTTAATAGGGATACTCTGAAATTAAAGAAAACATTGCTGTCAGACAGTGAGTAGACTGTATCAGGATGAATTGCAAAAGAAGGCACACAGACAGATTTGTCTTTTTTTTACCCATTGACGTCAACGTTTTTTATTTCTGTGTCAAATAATGGCATTGCAAATATTCATCCTTTCTATACAGTTGATAACCTGACCTTAAACATACACTACATGACCAAAGGTATGTGGACACCTGCTTGTCGAACATCTCATTCCAAAATCATGGGCTATAACATGGAGTTGGTCCCCTATTTGCTACTATAACAGCCTCCACTCGCCTGAGAAGGCTTTCCCAGTAGATGTTGGAACATTGCTGCAGGGACATGCCACAAGAGCATTAGTGAGGTTGAGCACTGATGTTTGGCAATTAGGCCTGGCTCGCATTGGGCATTCCAATTCATCCCAAAGGCGTTCGATAGGGTTGAGGTCAGGGCTTTGTGTAGGCCAGTCAAGTTCTTCCACACCGATCTCGAAAAACCATTTCTGTACGGACCTTGCTTTGTGCATGGTGGCATTGGCATGCGGAAACAGGAAAGGGCCTTCCTCAAAGTTATACAGTACCAGTCAAAAGTTTGGAGACACGTACTCAAGGGTTTTTCTTTATTTTTACCATTTTCTACATTGTAGAATAATAGTGAAAACATCAAAACTATGATATAACACATATGGAATCATGTAGTAACCAAAACAGTGTTAAACAAATAAAAATATATTTTAGATTTTAGATTCTTCAAAGTAGCCACCTTTTGCCTTGATGACAGCTTTGCACACTCTTGGCATTCTCTCAACCAGCTTCATGAGATAGTCACCTGGAATGCTTTCCAAACAGTCTTGATGGAGTTCCCACATATGCTGAACACTTGCTGGCTGCTTTTCCTTTACTCTACAGTCCAATTCATCCCAAACCATATCAATTAGGTTGAGGTTGGGTGATTGTGGAGGCCAGGTCATCTGATGCAGCACTCATAACTCTCATTCTTGATCAAATAGCCCTTACACAGCCTGGAGGTGTGTTTTGGGTCATTGTCCTGTTGAAAAACAAATAGTCCCATTAAGTGCAAAGCAGATGGGATGATGTATCGCTGCAGAATGCCCCACAGCATCACACCTCCTCCTTCATGCTTCAGGGTGGGAACCACACATGCAGAGATAATCCGTTCATCCGTTCACCTGTCTCACGAAGACACGGCGGTTGGAACAAAACATCTCTAATTTTGACTCATCAGACCAAAGGACAGATTTCTACCGGTCTAATGTCCATTGCTCATGTTTCTTGGCCAAAGCAAGTCACTTCTTCTTATTGGTGTCCTTTAGTAGTGTTGTCTTTGCAGCAATTCGACCATGAAGGCCAGATTTACGCAGTCTCCGCTGAACAGTTGATGTTGAGATGTGTCTGTTACTTTAACTCTGTGAACCATTTATTTGGGCTGCAATCTGAGGTGCAGTTAATTGCCGATTTCTGATTCTGGTAACTCTAATGAACTTATCCTCTGCCACAGAGGTAACTCTGGGTCTTCCTTTCCTGTGGAAGTCCCCATGAGAGTGAGTTTCAGCATAGCGCTTGATGATTTTTGCGACTGCATTTGAAGAAACTTTCAGTTCTTGACATTTTCCGCATTGACTGACCTTCATGTTTTAAAGTAAGGATGGACTGTCATTTCTCTTTGCTTATTTGAGCTGTTCTTACCATAATATGGACTTGGTCTTTTTCTTCCGTACACCAACCCTACTTTGTCACAACACAACTGATTGGCTCAAACGCATTAAGAATGAAAGAAATTCCACAAATTATCTTTTAAAAAGGCACACCTGTTAATTCAAATGCATTCCAATGTCAAGAGTGTGCAAAGATGTCATCAAGGCGAAGGGTGGCTTCTCAAATATATATATAATCTCAAATTTATATATATAATCTCAAATTCAAATTTGTTTAACACTTTTTTGCTTACTTCATGATTCCATATTGTGTTATTTCATAGCTTTAATGTCTTCACTATTATTCTACAATGTAGCGAATAGTAAAAAAATAAAGAAAAATCCTTGAGTGAGTAGGTTGTCCAAACTTTTGACTAGTACTGTATAGTGCATCATACTGTACAGATGTAGTATTTTAATTTGAGCCAGTTTGCTACAGCAGGAAAATATTTTAATGTAATTATGTGGATTATAATTCAGGGATTTTTTGGAGAGAGGTTGATACATTTTTCATTAGGGAAAATCAAGTCTGACATTTTAAAGTGTAAGTTACAAACTTCTGCTTTTTAAACCTGGAATACATAAGTTTCTTATCAACAAAAGAGTGGCCAAATTAAGATCCTACATCTGTACACCTTTTACAGTTTTCTTTTTACCTTTATTTAACTAGGCAAGTCAGTTAAATAACAATTTCTTATTTTCAAGGACAGCCTAGGAACAGTGGGTAACCTGCCTTATTCAGGGGCAGAACGACAGATTTTACCTTGTCAGCTGAGGGATTCGATCTTGCAACATTTCGGTTACTAGTCGGACACTCTAACCACTAGGCTACCCTGCCGCCCTTCACTGTATTGTGGCACAGTATTTCCTGTCTTTCCTGTACTATGCTCATTGATACTGTACTCTTATATTTGTCAGCTTGTCCTATCCTAACATTGCATTTGTAACAAAACAACATAATGTAAATATGGTATGCTGGCATCAATCAACACACTTCAATTGTAACACTGTCATTTGCATGTGGATGTTCATGTTTTTTTGCCCTATGAATCTCAAAGATGTCAAATTCACGTTTCTACTGCAGCAAAATATGCATTTATTTTAGTTTGTTATCAAATTATATCCTGATCATTTTTGACCTACGAAAAATCCATAAAATGTGTTCATACCAAACAAAAATAAACTCAGATTTTTAAATAGAGATCATGTTGGGTTTTGGCATAGATACCTTTTACAGTGTCTGTAGCCATACTGTAGAGTATACTGTATGTGAGAATAGACCAAAAAGTATGGGCTTAAAAGGGGGCTTTGGGATATAGTGGTATAGTTCCAGGAATGACTGTGTACTTCATCATCCCAATTCTGACTCATATGGAGGATTTAAAATCCTCCATATGAATAGATTCATGACAAATAGCAGTAGCTCATAAACTGACTCCTAATGAATAACCTAATGTGGCCCTCTGGTTTGGCAGCTAGATTTTCTAATGTAATACTACGTAGGAGGGAAAACAGATCATTTTCTAATGGGTCTAGCCAAACACTATTGAAATTGAAACCCAACAAGAAAATTAAAGGTAATTCTCCAGGCCTCAGGTGCAGTGTGGTGGCAAGGATTGCATTTGGAATAAGAGTTGGTTCCTATACTCTTAGATAGAAAGGGTTACAAAAGGGTTCTGCGGCTGTCCCCATAGCACAGCCCGTTTTAGCACAGCCCTTTTTGGTTCCAGGTAGAAATCTTTAATCAAATGTTCTATGTTCTGTAATTGTCTCTTATGATGGATTCTCTGCATTATTGACACTCTACAAGAACACAGTCTTTGCCCAGATGTGGGGCAGCAGGGAAATCAGGAACAACTTGCTGTGAAATCAGGATCAACTTTTGTAGAAGCCTCATCATGGTTCCCATTATACTACTGCCACTTACACATTGATGGTCGAACAGACTACCGTTGTTGTTGCTGTTGTTGTTGTTAGGGTCTCCAAGTGACTCATACGATACCCCACATATGCTCTCTCTAATTTTCTCTTTCTTTCTCTCTCTCGGAGGACCTGAGCCCTAGGACCATGCCCCAGGACTACCTGACATGATGACTCCTTGCTGTCCCCGGTCCACCTGACTGTGCTGCTGCTCCAGTTTCAACTGTTCTGCCTTGTTATTATTCGACCATGCTGGTAATTTATGAACATTTGAACATCTTGGCCATGTTCTGTTATAATCTCCACCCGGCACAGCCAGAAGAGGACTGGCCACCCCACATAGCCTGGTTCCTCTCTAGGTTTCTTCCTAGGTTTTGGCCTTTCTAGGGAGTTTTTCCTAGCCACCGTGCTTCTACACCTGCATTGCTTGCTGTTTGGGGTTTTAGGCTGGGTTTCTGTACAGCACTTTGAGATATCAGCTGATGTACGAAGGGCTATATAAATAAATTTGATTTGAAATTTGATGATACATTCTCAATGTAATACACATTCTGTTGCAGACATTGTAAACAATTCATGAAATACTCATCAAGCAATTCATTCATGTTTTGCTGTTTTCACAGAAAGGCAATAATTATGAATTGATTTACAGTATATTTACATAAAATGTCTAGGTCAAAGGACAGCAGTGCTACATACGTACATTCAATGTCTTTGACAAGGAGAAATGGGGAAGTTTTGACATACACTCAATAAATTACGGGTTGAAATAGGTGATTATGAAACACAAGGATGATAAATACTGTAACTGCAGTTCACATAGTCCATATATCACACAGATCAATATGAGGAGACCAATCATATGGGATAATCAATCACTGGAGTGAATTATCAAGTGCAACCAAGTCTCTCATTTACATACCCCTAAATCAGTTGTTTTCGGATACATCTGTCAGCTATGAGGATTTATGTTGCTTTAATAACAGATCACAATTGAGTCCACAGATCACCTCATGAAATAATGATCATCCAGCTGTGCACAATGCATCATCTGCTCATTAGTCAAATCCACAGCCTGACAGAGGGCATCATATCTACTACCACATTAAATATTAAATATGATTAAAAAGCAGTAGCAGTGAAGTCAGAGTCGACCACACAGGAATGTTCACATGTCAGTGTTGTGATCTCTGTGCTCCCAGTCCCAATTGGAGATGAGGGAGTTCTGGTCCCTGGGACTGGCCTGGGATTTAGGAACTGGGCCAGAGGGAACCAGCAGGATTTTGGCGAAGGGTGGGCAGTCTTTTCTAGAGGCGGTGTCTTTCGTATGTGTGCAGATAAGATCCCAGAAGCATTCCCGAAAGCGTGTGGAGAGCATGTTGTAGATAACAGGGTTGACTGCAGAGCTGAAGTAGAAGAGGATGCCGGAAAGGAGGTGCACACACTGGTACACAGTTTGGTTGAGGTCTGTCCAGACAGACCACTGGATGATGCAGCTCCACAAGAGCCGGTCGATATGGAAAGGCGCCCAGCAGATGGAAAACACCAGCACGACCACAGCTACATAACAGACAGCGACGAGGAGAGGGAGACCAAGAAGGAGGATGAATTAAGTGATGCAGAGAGAGGGAGGAAGGAGGGGAACAACAGGGTATCATGTTCCCTGCAAGACCTGGTCCTCATGAAACTGAGACATTCTACTCATATAACTACTGACAGAAACAGGCCCACATTCAGCATTTCACCATGAGATCGTGTAGAGGGAGTTAAGGGCTAAGGGCCTCTTGACAGCCAATTTTCCTGAAAGTAGTGCCTCCTCAATTCTCCAAGGAATATAAATAAATTATCTTTAGATAACTACTGGAGAGGAAATTAAAGTATTGGATGAACACTGCTACTCAAAACAAAGCTCCTCCATAGCTAAGAGATCAACATTCAGTGCAGAGACACTTCCCAAAATAGCAATGCCCTGTGTAAGAAGTGTCAAATGGGTACAAAGAATCATGCCATGGGCTTTCAGAAAGTTTAGTTTTTCGACCATGCCATTGCATTGTCGCAGATTAGATAATCTGGCCTAGTCTCAAATAAACAAACACTGCCAAGATATACAGGTAACTGCCAAAATAAAATAAACACCAACATGTCTTAATTGTGTGTTGGGAACTCTATTGGAGGGATGCGACACCATTCTTCAACAAGAAATTCCATAATTTGCTGTTTTGTTGTTGGACGTGGAAAATGCTGTCTCAGGTTCCAATCTAGACTCTTCCATAAATGTTTAATTGGTGTAAAATTTGGTGACTGATATGGCCACGGCCAACATCGTTGTCATACTCATCAAATCATTCAGTGACCACTTGTGCCATGTGGATGGAGTCATTGTCATCCTATGGGGGCACAGTCATGGTATCCAAAATGATGGCTAACATAATGACCTGCCCAGCATATTTATACTTGACCCTAAGCATGATGGGATGTTAATTGCTTAATTAACTCAGGACCCGCACGTGTGGAAGCAACTGCTTTCAATATACTTTGTATATATTCTTTGTATACCTCATTTACTCAAGTGTTTCCATTATTTTGGTAGTTATCTGTACATCGCCCTGGAAAATGTAGGAACATAATGACTGGTATTAGAACCTATCAGATGCTCTTTATTATCAACATGAGAGAATTTTCTAAATTACAATATTATTATCTCTAACACAGACTGCATAATATAAAATGTACAAGGGATGAATTTATCATTCAAAACCTTTATGGATATTACTACCAGAAAACAGTTTAAATGTCAAAATTGTGTTGACCATGGAAGACAGGCTTGTGACTGTGACAATGGAAATGGGCATGGAATGCAGAACTTACCAAGCATCTTGGTGGCTTGTCTCCTATGCCCTCGCTCTACGTGGATTCTCCAGTTGGTGTTGGTGCTACAGTTCTTCCTCATCGTTCCGTGGGAAAGGTGTCGCTCCCTGCCCAGCTGGATGCCCATCACCAGGTACAGACCGCTCATCACCGACATGGGCACAATGTAGAAGCACGCAGTGGTGATCAGGATCACCAGGTTATAGATCCACGGGGCCCCTATCAAACTGCATATGGCTGACTCTGCCACCTTCTCCGGGAGATTCAAGTAGTAGATGCCATGCAGGGAGGTGTTGGGGATGGCACAGACCAGGGACACCACCCATATGGCACTGATGACATGCTTGGCATGCTTTTTGGTGGAGACATAGCGTATTTTTAATGGATGGACCACGGCGATGTACCTCTCCGCACTCAGCACTGTCACATTTAGGATGGAAGCGAAGCAGACGGTCTCAAGGAGGAAGATCTTGAAGTAGCAGACTCCCTCACCGAAAGGGAAGGGGTAGTTCTGCCACATGTCGTAGATCTCCAGGGGCATCCCAAAGAGGAGCACCAAGAGGTCCGACACAGCCAGGCTGAACAGGAACAGGTTGGTGGTGGTACGCATCTTCTTTTGTTTGGATATCACTGCACATGTGAGAAGGTTGCCAGACACACCAACAAAGAAGATGAGCAGGTAAACCAGGGTGATAGGGAGGAACACGGGAGAGCGTTTCGGCCCTAGAAATTCCAGTAGGAGGTCCTCGATAGATTTGGTCCCAGAGTCATTTCCTGTGACGTTTAGCAATGTGATGTTACAGAACATGCCGTGCTGTTCTGAGATGTTAGAAAGAGAGTCCAGGCAGTACTTCTCCATTTCACAGTAGGGGCTTGTAAGTGGGAGTAGAGAGGAACAGGATCACTGGAGATGTCTGCACATCATTGCTCTGAGAGAAATTCCATACAGAGAGAAATACAACACCTAAAGAGTACCACAGCAACAACACAATTTTATATTACAGCATCCTGATTCTACATAAGATGATGTAAAAGCTCTCATATGGTGACTGACACAGCTCAGTAAAGTCTCACAAGAGATATATGTTTTGCACGATTAAGTCTTGACTAAAGGGCTGATCAGATTCCACTAGTTGTAACTGGGAATTATGACTTTACAGTACAGCACAAATGCACACTTTGCCTCTTACAGTGATAGTATGGTGGTAGTTTCACCAATGTGTATATCATGGATACTGTAGTAAATCCTGTGTAGCCACATGTTTGTGCAATTATTTACCACATATTATGATTCCCATTTTTCAGTCATCTGTTCTGTGCAAAGACAATTATTTGAATGAGGTTAGCTAAATTGAAATAAAAAATGATTCCTGCAATAACCAAGTCTTCAGCAGCACTTAGCACTGTGTGATAAACACATTCTAAATGCTTGGCAAAATTATGTGCTTGTTGCTATAGTAATAGATGTCTCTATCACTTCATCCGTTTCAGAGCTGAGACATGAATATTTCATTTGGCCTGTTAGTTTCTCTGCAGTGGGTGTCTCATCTTACTCTATACGAGCAGAAGGCAGGGATACAGAGCTAGAGGGTGTGAAAATGAGCTTTGGAGCTTACCTGTGTTCCAATATGTTAATTATGCTACTGGCACCAAAGATTGTCTATGCACACTGATGAAACTGAACAGACTGTGCATAAAACTGGAAAGGCATTTTCATATGACTGCTACCCAGCACTCTCCTAAACAACAGTTCAGGCTATTTTACAGACTGCAATTAGCAGCAGGATCCTGATTTAAGTGCATCAAATCAATTCATAAAGAATACATCCAAACCCAACATACTGTACCCCACATAGGCTGCCTGCCTGTTCAAGAAATTAAACTTCAACTCCAAACTGACAGAAAATCTGAACTGAGCATAAAAGCAACACATGGGATAAAACAACATTCAGTCAATTTCATGAAATTTAAATGTTCAGAACTAAAGCACGTGGACATACAAATATATACATGTGGCAGAAGAACTCAATGTATCCTTTATCGCTTACTTCTTGCACTTAGTTAGAATTAACGCTTCTTAATTATATGCTCAGCAAAAGCAACCAACTTTGTTTTAGACTACCATTGTATAATGTCATTTGAGACATTTGTGTAGCTCAGTAGAATTTGAACACACCTTCAATTCCTGTTCACAGCTGCCTGAGATTGCGCTTGCTCATCATTTGAACACGTCGAAGGACAAAAGAAAATGTGCTCCTTCTTCAAAAAGTCTGGACATGCTTTTAAAGAATAGCAGAAGGTGGGGAAAGGAGATGAGAGGAGTTATTCGCTGCAAGAAACTGCGCCTGTGAAAACTGCTCCTTAGGTACCTGAAGCAGAGGGCTGACGCACGTAGCGCATGCTCTAGAGAGTGGGTTTATTCATTTCCTTATGGAACCATTTTATGTGCCTACTACCGGGCAGGTCAATTGAAAACATTGTAATTTATGAATATGCTAATGACGCCTGCTAACAACATTCGCACCAGTGGATGGATACAAATGGAAGCCAGGCCCCCCAAAACATTGACCAAGAAGAAAAATACAAAACATAGAAAATAAAAATATCTTTAATCTCTCTGTGTTTCATAGATTTCCTTCAATTCACAAGAAGCTGAATGTATCTCACCGGAGAAAGCATCTGAGAAAATAAAACAGCAACCCTCTGTCTCAGTATATGTAGCGTATCTATCTGATGCTGTCTTGTCAAAAAGAGTGTGACATTGTTGCCACCCGTAGTATTGAATGTAAGTGAAGCCAGTGAGCATTTGGCCTCCCTTGATAAAAAAAATACATAAAATAATAGCCAATCAGCCTTGAGCTAAACTGAGTGAGCTCAGCTGTGAATGGCCCTGGCGCACCAAAAAAAGGTGTTAAGGGAAGCCAGTTTGGATTTGGATTCGGACCAATCACATCACATCAGAAGCCAAATGCCATTGACGTATATCTTTTTTTATTGTTGCATCTCGTTGTGTCGTTGTCCTCCGGTGGCTAGCTAGCTAGCTAGCTAAAATCAGCCACAATCATGCTGTCTGGATCTCTATGGGGAGAGTTTTTGGGGTGTACAAAGCCACAATGTACACTGCATGTAGTATCTGCATATACAGTCATGACCCAGATTTTTGGCACCCTTGATAAAGATTAGCAAAAAAGACTGTACACTCTTAGATGAAAAGGGTCTCTATGAGAGAACCCTTTTTGGTTCCAGGAAGAACTATTTTTGGTTCCATGTAGAATCCTCTGTGAAAATAGTTCTACAAGGAACCCAAAAGGCTTTGTTTTTCAAATAGCCCTTACACAGCCTGGAAGTGTGTTGGGTCATTGTCCTGTTGAAAAACAAATGATAGTCCCACTAAGTGCAAACCAGATGGGATGGCGTATCACTGCAGAATGCTGTGGTAGTTATGCTGGTTCAAAATAATGGTGCCAGAGGGAATATCTGCTGTTTTACTGGCTCCTAACCAACTGTGCTATTTTGTTTGTCTTTTCACATAGTTTTTAAACTTATTTTGTAACTTATTTTGTGCATGATGTTGCTGCTACCATCTCTTATGACCATAACTTCTGGACATCAGAACAGCGATTACTCACCTCGAACTGGACAAAGATATTTTCTCCACTACCATCCATTCTATTAGCCAACATGCAATCATTGGATAACAAAATGGATGATCTACGATCAAGACAATCCTACCAACGGGACATTAAAAACTGTAATATGTAATGTTTTACACAGTCGTGGCTGAACGACAACACGGATAATATAGAGCTGGTGGGATCTTCCATGCATCGGCAGGACAGAGAAGCTATGTCTGGTAAGACGAGGGGCTAATTGTCAATAACAGCTGGTGTGCAAAGTCTAATATTAAAGAAGTCTTGAGGTATTGCTCGCCTTAGGTAAAGCAACTTATGGTAAGCTGCAGACCACACTATCTACCAAGATAGTTTGCATCTATATTATTCATAGCCATATATCTATCTCCACAAACTGATGCTGGCACTAAGACGACACTCAATGATCTGTATAAGGCCATAAGCAAACAAGAAAATGCCCATCCAGAAGTGGTGCTCCTAGTGGCTGGGGACTTTAATATATGCTAACTTAAATCGGTTTTACATAATTTTTACCTGCATGTCACATGTGCAACCAGGGGGGAAAAAAACTAGACCACCTTTACTACACACACAAAGATGAATAGAAAGCTCTCCCCTCGCCCTCCATTTGGCAAATCTGACCATAATTATATCCTCCTGAAAGTAGGTATATGGAAGTACCAGTGACTTGCTCAATATGGAAATGGTCAGATGATGCGGATGCTAAACTACAGGACTGTTCTGCTAGCACAGACTGGAATATGTTCTGGGAATCATCCAATGGCATTGAGGAGTATACCACGTCAGTCATCGGTTTCATCAATAAATGCATCGACGACCCCACAGTGACCGCACATACATACCTCAACCAGAAGCCATGGCTTACAGGCAACATCCGCATCGAGCTAAAGGTTAGAGCTGCCACTTTCAAGGAGCGGGACACTAATCCAGACGCTTGTAAGAAATGACAGTTCGCCTGAGGGCGTAGTGTGAAACAGGCAAAGCATCAATGCAGGATTAAGATTGAATCCTACTACACCGGTTCTAACACTCGCCGGATGTGACAGGGCTTGAAAGCTATTACAGACTACAAAGGGAAAACCAGCCGTGAGCTGCCCAGTGACGCGAGCCTACCAGACGAGCTAAATGCCTTTTATGCTCTCTTCAAGGCAAGCAACACCAAAGCATGCATGAGAGCACCAGATGTTCCAGACAGGTCAACATTCACAAAGCCACAGAGCCAGACAGATTACCAGTACGTGTACTCAAAGCATGCACGGACCAACTGGCAAGTGTCTTCACTGACATTTTCAACCTCTACCTGACCGAGTCTGTAATACTCATCAGACCAAATGACATATTTTCACCAGTCCAATGTCCATTGCTCGTGTTTCTTGGCCCAATCAAGTCTCTTCTTCTTATTGGTGTCCTTTAGTAATGGTTTCTTCACAGCAATTTGACCATGAAGGCCTGATTCACGCAGTCTTCTCTGAACAGTTGATGTTGGGATTTTTTTTTTACTCTGTGAAGTATTTATTTAGGCTACCATTTCTGAGGCTGGTAACTCTAATGAACTTCTCCTGTGCAGCAGAGGTAACTCTGGTTCTTACTTTCCTGTGGAGGTCCTCATGAGAGCCAGTTTCATCATAATGCTTGATGGTTTTTGCGACTGCACTTGAAGAAACGTTCAAAGTTCTTGAAATTCCGTATTGACTGACCTTCATGTCTTAAAGTGATGATGGACTGCCATTTCTCTTTCCTTATTTGAGCTGTTCTTGCCATAATGTGGATTTGGTCTTTCAGCAAATAGGGCTATTTTCTGTATACCACCTCTACCTTGTCAGAATGCAACTGATTGGCTCAAACACTTAATTAAGAAGGAAAAAATTCCACAAAGGACCTTTCAACAAGACACACCTGTTAATTGAAATGCATTCCAGTTGAGACAATGACAAGGGTGTGCATAGCTGTCATCGAGGCAAAGGGTGGCTACTTTGTAGATTCTCAAATATAAAATATATTTTGATTTGTTTAACACTTTTTTTGTTACTACCTGATTCCATATGTGTTTCGTTATAGTTTTGATGTCTTAAAAATAAAGATAAACCCTTGAATTAATCGGTGTATCCAAACTTTTGACAGGTATTGTTTGTAAGGTGCACTTGAGTGTTGTGGCCTTTTCCTGCAGTCAATAACCGAAAGTGCTCTCTTTGACCTTATTGAATGTTATTAATATTTTGAATCATTTCATAATAATACAGATTTTTTAAAAACATTTAATCACCAGAATCTGGTGTTTCTTTGTCAACCAGTTGTGTTATATTTTAGTCTTCTGCGATGTATACAAAGTGTAATATTGGGATGCTAAGTCAAAATTATATCAGACATGGTACAGGTGTCTTCTTTTAGCCCATATTTATTTGAACCTTTATTTAACTAGGCAAGTCAGTTAAGAACAAATTCTTATTTACAAGGATGGCCTACACTGTCCAAACTGACACCTCTAGCAATGAGAAGGAGTGCCTTAGACCACTGCACCCCTCGGGAGCCCTGGTACAGCAGCTCCACCGTAACCATGTGTGTGAGGTCTATATTTTTGTTTCAAAGTAGATTTGTTTAAGACCACCAAGAATCTCTCTGTGTGATAGTGATTTAGCTCACTCCAGTAAAAGGTTATTAAGTGTTAACTTTTTTGACACCAGTAGCCCTACATATGTTTAAACAGGGAGCCATTAGAATGAAGTTGAATAGAGCAGGTATTCCCAAACAGGTACGATCACTGCCGTTGGGGGGGTACGCCAAATAAAAATGTGATTCACATAAAAGTATTTATAAAAACATTTAAAAAAATAAATTTTCACATTTTCAAACAGTCCATTTATATTTTCCAACGGGGCTATACATTTGGGTGAGTTTTTTTCCTCGCCTGAGTAGTGTCACGCCCTGGTCTAAGTAGTTTGTGTTTTTCTTCATGTATTGGGTCAGGCCAGGGTGTGGCATGGAGTTTTTGTATTGTGGTGTGTTTTGTCTTGGGGTTTTGGTGTGTATGTATTTGGGATTGTAGCTAGTGGGGTTATCTAGCAAAGTCTATGGCTGTCTGGAGTGGTTCTCAATCAGAGGCAGGTGCTTATCTTTGTCTCTGATTGGGAACCATATTTAGGCAGCCATATTCTTTGGTTGTATTGTGGGTGATTGTCCTTAGTGTCTTGATGTCCTTATTCTGTGTTAGTTTGCACCAGTTTAGGTTGGTTCGGTTTTCATTACGTTTATTGTTTTGTTGAGTTTTTGTATTGATTCGTGTTACGTTTGTTTTATTAAACATGGATCACAATATACACGTTGCAGTTTGGTCCGACTCTCCTTCACCATATGAAAACCGTGACAGAATCACCCACCACCAACGGACCAAGCAGCGTGTTAACAGGCAGGAGCCACAGGAGAGGCAGCAGCAGGAGCAGCAGCAGCAGCTGCAGTGGGAGAGGCTGCACCACCTGGAGAAATGGACATGGGAGGAAGAACTGGAAGGTAAAGGACCCTGGGCTCAGCCTGAGAATATCGCCGCCCCAAGGAAGAACTGGAGGCGCGAAAGCTGAGGGGCGCAGATATGAGGAGGCAGCACGGCGTAGTGGATGGAAGCCTGAGAATCAGCCCCAAACATTTCTTGGGGGCCTAGGGAGAGTGTGGCAGAGTCAGGAGTCAGACCTGAGCCAACCTCCCTGTTTATCGTGAGGAGCCAAGGAGGAGACCAGAGCCGGTGTTGGAGAGCGAAACGGAGACTGTGAAGGAGTTAATGGGGAAATTGAGAGAGAAAATGAGGGACTGCTGAAGGAGTCGCCCGACGGAACGTGTTGGGGATTTGATCGCAAGTTAGCGGGGAAGTCGGGCTGGTGAAGTTGGTGCCAGGAGGCCTCCTGTGCCCATCCCTAGCCTTGCAGAAATGAGGGAGTTGCTGTATTGGTGCTTTTTCCTGGAATTCGCCCGACGGAACGTGCTGGGGATTTGATCGCACCTGAGTTAGCGCTCCATACCTCAACCCTGGTGTGGTGCCAGCCTCACGCACCAGGCCTCCTGTGCCCATCCCTAGCCTTGCACGTCCTGTTCCAACACTGCTCTCAAGATCTCCAGTACGCTTCACGGTCTAGCCCATCCTGTGCCACCTCCACACACCAGCCCTCCGGTAGCAGCTCCCCGCACCAGGCTTCCTGTGCGTGTCCTCGATCCAGTACCACCAGTTCCAGCACCACGCACCAGGCCTTCAGTGCGCCTCGCCTGTTCAGCGCAGCCAGCGTTTTTCTCCTTTCCTGCGCTGCTGGAGTCTCCCGCCTGTTTAGCGCAGCCAGAGCTTTTCTCCTCTACAGCGCTGCCGGAGCATCCCGCCTGTTCAGCGCAGCCAGAGCCTTCCTCCTCTCCTGCGCTGCCGGAGTCTCCCGCCTGTTCAGCGCCACCAGCGCCGCCAATCTGCCCAGCGCCGCCAGTCTGCCCAGCGCCGCCAGCGCCGCCAGTCTGCCCAGCGCCGCCAGTCTGCCCAGCGCCGCCAGTCTGCCCACCGCTGCCAGTCTGCCCAGCATCACCAGTCTGTCAGTATCAGTTAGATCCACCAGTCAGCCAGGATCCACCAGTCTGCCAGGATCCGCCAGAAGTGCCAGTCAGCCAGAAGTGCCAGTCGGCCAGGATCCGCCAGAAGTGCCAGTCGGCCAGGATCCGCCAGTCGGCCAGGAGGCCAGGATCCGCCAGTCAGCCAGGATCCGCCAGTCAGCCAGGATCCGCCAGTCAGCTAGGATCCGCCAGGATCCGCCAGTCGGCCAGGATCCGCCAGTCGGCCAGGATCCGCCAGTCGGCCAGGATCCGCCAGTCGGCCAGGATCTGCCAGATCCGCCAGTCAGCCAGGATCCGCCAGTCAGCCAGGATCTGCCGGATCCGCTAGTTAGCCAGGATCCGCCAGTCAGCCAGGATCTGCCGGAACCACCAGCCAGCCAGGATCTGGTAGATCCATCAACCTGCCTGAGCTTTCTCTCACTCCCGAGCTTTCTCTCACTCCCGAGCTTTCTCTCACTCCCGAGCTTTCTCTCACTCCCGAGCTTTCTCTCACTCCCGAGCTTTCTCTCACTCCCGAGCTTTCTCTCACTCCCGAGCTTTCTCTCACTCCTGAGCTTCCCCTCAGTCCCGAGCTTCCCCTCAGTCCCGAGCTGTCCTTCAGTCCCGAGCTGTCCTTCAGTCCCGATCTGCTCCTCAGTCCAGTGGGGTTCTGGGTGAGGACTACTAGGCCATGGTCGGCGGCGAGGGTGGTCTATCCAGGGACGCGAGGAGAGGGGACTAAGACATTGACTGAGTGGGTTCCACGTCCCGCACCGGAGCCGCCACCATGGACAGACGCCCACCCGGACCCTCCCTATTGTTTTGAGGTGCGTTCGGGAGTCCGCACCTTAGGGGGGAGGGGTTCTGTCACGCCCTGGTCTAAGTAGTTTGTGTTTTTCTTCATGTATTGGGTCAGGCCAGGGTGTGGCATGGAGTTTTTGTATTGTGGTGTGTTTTGTCTTGGGGTTTTGGTGTGTATGTATTTGGGATTGTAGCTAGTTGGGTTATCTAGCAAAGTCTATGGCTGTCTGGAGTGGTTCTCAATCAGAGGCAGGTGCTTATCGTTGTCTCTGATTGGGAACCATATTTAGGCAGCCATATTCTTTGGTTGTATTATGGGTGATTGTCCTTAGTGTCTTGACGTCCTTATTCTGTATTAGTTTGCACCAGTTTAGGCTGTTTCGGTTTTCATTACGTTTATTGTTTTGTTGAGTTTTTGTATTGATTCGTGTTACGTTTGTTTTATTAAACATGGATCACAATATACACGCTGCAGTTTGGTCCAACTCTCCTTCACCATATGAAAACCGTGACAAGTAGCCTCTTTTCACTGCCAAAAGCTAAAATTCAACCATCTAGTGTTCCACGGAATAACAACACAATGTCAAATACAAATATCCCAACGCAACTTGGGAACACTTCAGCATCCACCAAGAGGCTCTTGCTGCCAAGGGAATGCCTGACAGCTTGAAAGACGTTTTGGACACAACAGTGAAAATGGTTAACTTTGTTAAAGCAAGGCCCCTGAACTCTCATGTATTTTCTGCACTATGCAATGATATGGGCAGCGACCATGTAACGCTTTTACAAAATACAGAAGTGCGCTGGTTATCAAGGGGCAAAGTATTGACATTTTTTTTAAAATTGAGAAACGAACTTAAAGTTTTCTTTACTGACATAATTTTCACTGACCACTTGCATGATGATGAGTTTCGCACACGACTGGCCTATCTGGGTGATGGTTTTTCTTGCCTGATTGATCTGAATCTAGGATTACAGGGACTCTCCGCAACTATATTCAATGTGCGGGACAAAATTGCGGATATGATTAAGCAGTTGGAGCTCTTCTCTGTCTGCATTAAAAAGGACAACACACAGGTCTTTCCATCATTGTATGATTTTATGTGTGCAAAGGAACTCAAGCTTACGGTGTTATGCAGGTGAATGAGGACCCAAAAGCGACTTGGCGAAAACAGAGTCTTTAATCCAGTAAAGTAAATATTCAATACTCCTAGACAAATCAGAGCGGTAAATAAAGCATAAAGAACAATTCCACTCGTAATGACGAGAACAGACTGGAGACTCGATCATAAACTGCAGGTTGCCTCGGGAAGGCACTTGACCGTAGCAGACTCAGACACCTGCTCACCACGCAGCATCTGAGGGAAACACGACACGACAGGGCGATACAAAGACACAGCACGGTGAACAATATACAAGGATCCGACAGGACAGGAACGGAAAACAAGGGGAGAAATAGGGACTCTAATCAGGGGAAAAGATAGGGAACAGGTGTGGGAAGACTAAATGATTGATTAGGGGAATAGGAACAGCTGGGAGCAGGAACGGAACGATAGAGGGAAGAGAGAGAGAGAGGGAGAGAGAAAAAGGGGAACGAACCTAAAAAGACCAGCAGGGGGAAAACGAACAGAAGGAAAAGCAAAATGACAAGACAATATAAGACAAAACATGACATACGGACAATGTTGAATGTGATATAGTGAAGCACCTGAGGGAGTTAAGTGCCCAATTACGCAGGTACTTTCCTGAAATGGATGACACAAACAACTGGATTTGTTATCCCTTTCATGCCCTGCCTCCAGTCCACTTACAGATATCTGAACAAGAGAGCTTCATCGAAATTGCAACAAGTGGTTCTGTGAAAATTTAATCAGAAGCCACTGCCAGATTTCTGGATTGGGCTGCGTTCAGAGTATCCTGCCTTGGCAAATCGCGCTGTTAAGACCCTGATGCTCTTTGTAACCACATACCTACCGTATGTGAGAGTGGATTCTCAACCTCACTAGCATGAAAAACGAAATACAGGCACAGACTGTGTGTGGAAAATTATTTAAGTATGATCAAATCCAAATCAAATCAAATGTATTTATATAGCCCTTCGTACATCAGCTCATATCTCAAAGTGCTGTACAGAAACCCAGCCTAAAACTCCAAACAGCAAGAAATGCAGGTGTAGTTGCACGGTGGCAAGGAAAAACTCCCTAGAAAGGCCAAAACCTAGGAAGAAACCTAGAGAGGAACCAGGCTATGAGGGGTGGCCAGTCCTCTTCTGGCTGTGCCGGGTGGAGATTATAACAGAACATGGCCAAGATGTTCAAATGTTCATAAATGACCAGCATGGTCAAATAATAATAATCACAGGCAGAACAGTTGAAACTGGAGCAGCAGCACGGCCAGGTGGACTGGGGACAGCAAGGAGTCATCATGCCAGATGGTCCTAGGGCTCAGGTCCTCCGAGAGAGAGAGAGAAAGAAAGAGAGAATTAGAGAAATTCACACAGGACACCGGATAAGACAGGAGAAATACTCCAGATATAACAAACTGACCCTAGCCCCCCGACACAAACTACTGCAGCATAAATACTGGAGGCTGAGACAGTAGGGGTCAGGAGACCTGGTGGCCCCATCCGATGATACAGGGCCAAACAGGAAGGATATAACCCCACCCACTTTGACAAAGCACAGCCCCCACACCACTAGAGGGATACCTTCAACCACCAACTTACCATCCTGAGACAAAGCCGAGTATAGTCCAGAGCCTTTCCGTTCACCTTCACACTCCTGGGCCAGATTACACTCAATCATGTGCATCCTTTCAAGCACCCTTCTCATTAACCTGTGGTGAGTTATTCACATTTTTTGATGAACAAATAAGGATTTATATGTAAGATGGTTAAATTATTGATTATTATTGTATTATTATTTTGTGCCCTGGTCCTATAAGAGCTCTTTGTCACTTCCCACGAGCTGGGTTGTGACAAAAACTCACACTCATTCTTATGTTTAATAAATGTATCTGTGTGTGGAAGGCTTACAATGATGGCAAAAAAAAAAACATTTGAGAGTGTGCTGACCCTGGTGCTACGTAGGTAGAGGTTGAAAGTTTGAAGGGGTATGGGACTATAAAAGGTTTGAGAACCACTGCACGTGAGGTACAGCTGTAACTATGTGTCAGGTGAATCAATATGATCTGAAATATTTTGGCAGCAGTAGTTTCGTGACCCACGTAACATCCCACTGGGGAAAAACTGGTTGAATCAATGCTTTTTCCACGCCATTTCAACAAACGTAAGGGAATTTCATATTTCTTTCACACAAATTTCAAGTAAATCAAATGACATGGTGACATTTTTTATTGATTTCAAGCATTTCGCTACACTCGCATTTACTGACATAATTTTCACTGACCACTTGCATGATGATGAGTTTCGCACACGACTGGCCTATCTGGGTGATGGTTTTTCTTGCCTGATTGATCTGAATCTAGGATTACAGGGACTCTCCGCAACTATATTCAATGTGCGGGACAAAATTGCGGATATGATTAAGCAGTTGGAGCTCTTCTCTGTCTGCATTAAAAAGGACAACACACAGGTCTTTCCATCATTGTATGATTTTATGTGTGCAAAGGAACTCAAGCTTACGGTGTTATGCAGGTGAATGAGGACCCAAAAGCGACTTGGCGAAAACAGAGTCTTTAATCCAGTAAAGTAAATATTCAATACTCCTAGACAAATCAGAGCGGTAAATAAAGCATAAAGAACAATTCCACTCGTAATGACGAGAACAGACTGGAGACTCGATCATAAACTGCAGGTTGCCTCGGGAAGGCACTTGACCGTAGCAGACTCAGACACCTGCTCACCACGCAGCATCTGAGGGAAACACGACACGACAGGGCGATACAAAGACACAGCACGGTGAACAATATACAAGGATCCGACAGGACAGGAACGGAAAACAAGGGGAGAAATAGGGACTCTAATCAGGGGAAAAGATAGGGAACAGGTGTGGGAAGACTAAATGATTGATTAGGGGAATAGGAACAGCTGGGAGCAGGAACGGAACGATAGAGGGAAGAGAGAGAGAGAGGGAGAGAGAAAAAGGAACGAACCTAAAAGACCAGCAGGGGAAAACGAACAGAAGGAAAAGCAAAATGACAAGACAATATAAGACAAAACATGACATACGGACAATGTTGAATGTGATATAGTGAAGCACCTGAGGGAGTTAAGTGCCCAATTACGCAGGTACTTTCCTGAAATGGATGACACAAACAACTGGATTTGTTATCCCTTTCATGCCCTGCCTCCAGTCCACTTACAGATATCTGAACAAGAGAGCTTCATCGAAATTGCAACAAGTGGTTCTGTGAAAATTTAATCAGAAGCCACTGCCAGATTTCTGGATTGGGCTGCGTTCAGAGTATCCTGCCTTGGCAAATCGCGCTGTTAAGACCCTGATGCTCTTTGTAACCACATACCTACCGTATGTGAGAGTGGATTCTCAACCCTCACTAGCATGAAAAACGAAATACAGGCACAGACTGTGTGTGGAAAATTATTTAAGTATGATCAAATCCAAATCAAATCAAATGTATTTATATAGCCCTTCGTACATCAGCTCATATCTCAAAGTGCTGTACAGAAACCCAGCCTAAAACTCCAAACAGCAAGAAATGCAGGTGTAGTTGCACGGTGGCAAGGAAAAACTCCCTAGAAAGGCCAAAACCTAGGAAGAAACCTAGAGAGGAACCAGGCTATGAGGGGTGGCCAGTCCTCTTCTGGCTGTGCCGGGTGGAGATTATAACAGAACATGGCCAAGATGTTCAAATGTTCATAAATGACCAGCATGGTCAAATAATAATAATCACAGGCAGAACAGTTGAAACTGGAGCAGCAGCACGGCCAGGTGGACTGGGGACAGCAAGGAGTCATCATGCCAGATGGTCCTAGGGCTCAGGTCCTCCGAGAGAGAGAGAGAAAGAAAGAGAGAATTAGAGAAATTCACACAGGACACCGGATAAGACAGGAGAAATACTCCAGATATAACAAACTGACCCTAGCCCCCGACACAAACTACTGCAGCATAAATACTGGAGGCTGAGACAGTAGGGTCAGGAGACCTGGTGGCCCCATCCGATGATACAGGGCCAAACAGGAAGGATATAACCCCACCCACTTTGACAAAGCACAGCCCCCACACCACTAGAGGGATACCTTCAACCACCAACTTACCATCCTGAGACAAAGCCGAGTATAGTCCAGAGCCTTTCCGTTCACCTTCACACTCCTGGGCCAGATTACACTCAATCATGTGCATCCTTTCAAGCACCCTTCTCATTAACCTGTGGTGAGTTATTCACATTTTTTGATGAACAAATAAGGATTTATATGTAAGATGGTTAAATTATTGATTATTATTGTATTATTATTTTGTGCCCTGGTCCTATAAGAGCTCTTTGTCACTTCCCACGAGCTGGGTTGTGACAAAAACTCACACTCATTCTTATGTTTAATAAATGTATCTGTGTGTGGAAGGCTTACAATGATGGCAAAAAAAAACAACATTTGAGAGTGTGCTGACCCTGGTGCTACGTAGGTAGAGGTTGAAAGTTTGAAGGGGTATGGGACTATAAAAGGTTTGAGAACCACTGCACGTGAGGTACAGCTGTAACTATGTGTCAGGTGAATCAATATGATCTGAAATATTTTGGCAGCAGTAGTTTCGTGACCCACGTAACATCCCACTGGGGAAAAACTGGTTGAATCAATGCTTTTTCCACGCCATTTCAACAAACGTAAGGGAATTTCATATTTCTTTCACACAAATTTCAAGTAAATCAAATGACATGGTGACATTTTTTATTGATTTCAAGCATTTCGCTACACTCGCATTAACATCTGCTAACCATGTGTATGTGACAAATAAAATTTGATTTGATTTGATTTGAATTCATGTTAGGTGACAACTCAACCAAATGTAAATAAAAATTGGACTTTGAAATGACATCTGTGCCCAGTGGGATGAATGGTATGTCATAGCCGTCAACCCAAGCCCAAAATGTAATTGAGTAGCTGGCACAGATTTGAGTTCTGGCAGCAGTACCTCATGTTGAGTCATACACCTTTACCCGAGGGCCCTCACAGTGTTCTACAGGAGCACCATTGAGAGCATACTGTCGGGCTGTATCATAGCCTCCACCGCCGCTGAATGCAACTCCACGACCGCTGACCGCAAGGCCCTGCAGTGGATGGTACGCTCAGCCGAACGCACCATTGGGTGCACACTGACTGCCCTCCGGGACACCTACAACTCTAGGTATCGCAGGAAGGCCAAGAAGGTCATGAGATACCTCTGCCACCCGAACCACAGCCTGTTCTCCCATGCTTCCATCACACCGATGCGGGCAGTACAGGAGCATCATGTCAAAAACTGACAGACTGGCAAAGAGCTTCTATCCCCAGACTATCAGGCTGCAGAATAGTCACCATTAGTCAGCTAACTGCTCCTCCTGTCTCCCTCCTGCCCTCCGGATCCCCCCTCCCCACTGCTCCCCGGATAGATATTTTACCCCAGAATTTCACTGTACCCTGCAATTACATACGTGACCCTGTGCATGTGATTAATAAACTCTAAACTAAAACTAAACTTTCTCATCATCTCTGTATTCACTGGTGTCAGCTTCATCCAGTGTGACTGTAATAATGTTGTGAATAAACAACAAGCTCTGTAGATATCAGACAATGGCTTCTTTACAGGCCTTTGGGGACAAATCCTGTTATCTTTACAACCGGACATTACAGACCGCTTAATCAACTCTGCCAGGAGAATCAATTGTGTTTGGATGTCCTTGGGAAGTGAATAGGGTTAAACCAAGGCCTTATACTTTTAAAGGGTTAATACATTATGTTACTCTGTGTGTGTGTGTGTGTGTGTGTGTGTGTGTGTGTGTGTGTGTGTGTGTGTGTGTGTGTGTGTGTGTGTGTGTGTGTGTGTGTGTGTGTGTGTGTGTGTGTGTGTGTGTGTGTGTGTGTGTGTGTGTTAAAACCTGTTTTTGAGTGTTGTGATCTTCAGACACTATCAGAAGGCGTCTGTCTACGTTCAGACTCCTCCTGTCTGGATCCCGCCGTGGTTATCTGGTTTTCTGAGAACACAAGGCTGTCACAGACCTGATGAAATCAGCCACCTGTCAGAAGATGCTTACACTCATTCACCTTGTTATGAGCCTGTGATGAAAGGTCAAGTTTTGGTCAAACCCACTTCTGAGTTTTTACTTGCTGATAAGATGGTTCCTGCTGTCAGGGGGAGGTTAGATTTATTAAAATGTTGTTGCCAGGGAAACTCACGCAAGGAAGACTGGGAGAGGTTATATGAGTTACAGGATGTCTTAGACATTTTGCAGAACTCGGGGAGAACTATCATATTCTGCTATACTGTACTCTGTACCAAATTCTGCTTACAATTGTATTACTAAAGAAGTATTTTAATACTTACATTTTACATTTACTTAAACAAAGAGACTGTGTTTCCTTTCCATTAGTAATGTATGTTTGATAATTATATAGACCTGATAATTTGTTGGAGAAATTGACCAACATTTTAGCGAGCTTGCCAGGAGTGGGTGACCACTTCGCTGGACTGACCATTGATCCACGTGCAAGCGCTACAAAATTATAAGGTAAGCAGACATCTGTTACAGTGGGGCAAAAAAGTATTTAGTAAGCCACCAATTGTGAAAATTCTCCCACTTAAAAAGATGAGAGAGGCCTGTAATTGTCATCATAGGTACACTTCAACTATGACAGACATAATGAGAAAAAATCCAGAAAATCACATTGTAGGATTTTTAATGAATTTATTTGCAAATGATGGTGGAAAATAAGTATTTGGTCACCTACAAACAAGCAAGATTTCTGGCTCTCACAGACCTGTAAACTTCTTCTTTAAGAGGCTCCTATGTCATCCTCTCATTACCTGTATTAATGGCACCTGTTTGAACTTGTTATCAGTATAAAAGACACCTGTCCACAACCTCAAAAAGTCGCACTCCAACCTCCACTATGGCCAAGACCAAAGAGCTGTCAAAGGACACCAGAAACAAAATTGTAGACCTGCACCAGGCTGGGAAGAATGAATATTCAATAGGTAAGCAGCTTGGTTTGAAGAAATCAACTGTGGGAGCAATTATTAGGAAATGGAAGACATACAAGACCACTGATAATCTCCCTCGATCTGGGGCTCCACGCAAGATCTCACCCCGTGGGGTCAAAATGATCACAAGAATGGTGAGCAAAAATCCCAGATCCACATGGGGGGGGATCTAGTGAATGACCTGCAGAAAGCTGGGACCAAAGTAACAAAGCCTACCATCAGCAAGGGCATTGAAGATGAAACGTGGCTGGGTCTTTCAGCATGACAATAATCCCAAACACACCGCCCGGGCAACGAAGGAGTGGCTTCGTCAGAATCATTTCAAGGTCCTGGAGTGGCCTAGCCAGTCTCCAGATCTCAACCCCATAGAAAATCTTTGGAGGGAGTTGAAAGTCCGTGTTGCCCAGCAACAGCCCCAAAACATCACTGCTCTAGAGGAGATCTGCGTGGAGGAATGGGCCAAAATACCAGCAACAGTGTGTGAAAACCTTGTGAAGACTTACAGAAAACGTTTGACCTCTGTCATTGCCAACAAAGGGTATATAACAAAGAATTGAGATAAACTTTTGTTATTGACCAAATACTTATTTTCCACCATAATTTGCAAATAAATTCATTAAAAATCCTACAATGTAATTTTCTGGATTTTGTTTTCTAATTTTGTCTGTCATAGTTGAAGTGTACCTATGATGAAAATTACATGCCTCTCTCATCTTTTTAAGTGGGAGAACTTGTATAATTGGTGGCTGACTAAATACTTTTTTGCCCCACTGTATATCTAAAGTATGTCATTTGCTATAGCACATTGTGGATAATGAGTCATTCTGGCAAGTAAGTGGTGCCTCGCTGTTACATTTATATTTATGAACTTACAGTAAATTTCTTAGTAATAGTGGAATAATGGAAAGTGTGAAATTATTGTTACACAACCCTTGGGAGGAAGCACAGATCAGCTAGGTGGAAATAGGTTGTACATTCCTGGGTTAAATGTTTATTATTGTGAGACTTGCTGATAGTTTTTTTGCGAAATTCCAGGTATAAATGCCAATTGTTATGATTATTGTGAAACTTGGTGATAGGCTCAGGGTGAAATTCCAAGTATAAATGCCGATTGTTGTGATAAAGGGTTTGAAAATGTTTCTGTTAAGGTATTCTGTAATTGTTCTATGTAGTTTGTAATTGTTCTATGTATCATGTCTTCTGTGTGGTGTGACTGGATGGAGGGACTTTAAATCAGGAGTTAGTTATTATAAACAATATAATGCTTGTGTATTTGAATTAACTGAGTGGACATTCGGATCAGATGCTCGAAGAGTTTCCCGTGGGGGTATAAACTTTAAAGCACACACCATTGCTGTATTATGGAATACACCTGCCCATGTGTGGTCCTTCTGTAGCTCAGTTGGTAGAGCATGGCGCTTGTAACGCCAGGGTAGTGCGTTCGATCCCCGGGATCATCCATACGTAGAATGTATGCACACATGACTGTAAGTCGCTTTGGATATAAGCGTCTGCTAAATGGCATATATTATTATTATTATATTATGTGTTACTGACCCATTTTAAAAATAAATAGTTTTGAAGTAATTGTTTCTCCATTGGAAGGAGAAGATTATCATGGAGATACCAGGATTGTTGTGGAGATTACACCAAAGTTTATACCAGTTATAAATCATCTTGAACCCTTTACTATTTTGTGGTTGTTCCATAGAGAACGATTATTATACACCATCCACACATTACATGGTATTCAGTTATAATTTACTTATCACCCTGCTTTAAATAAACATATGCGAGTTAAGGGATAGACTATACACATATAGGGTTATTTTGCATTCATTTATCTGTATTCACATTACACGTAGAACCTAATTAGTTTAAAAACAATTATAATAATAATAATAATAACGTTTTTGAGATATGGCAGACGGGAGCTCAGAGTTGTCCGAGTGGCCGGTAGCAATAAAAACCACCACCCCTCTACAGTTATTAATTGGGAAAAACCCCACTATGGAAAAGGACAACCTTGTAGCGGTTGTCGTATGAAGAAGATGTGGACCAAAGTGCAGTGTGGTAAGTGTTCATGTTATTTTTATTTAAACTGAACACAAAACAAAATAACAAAGAGAATGAACGAAAACGAAACAGTCCTGTCAGGTGCAGAAACACAAAACAGAAAACAACTACCCACAAAACCCATGTGGGCAAGAGCTACCTAAGTATGGTTCTCAATCAGAGACAACGACAGACAGCTGTCCCTGATTGAGAACCATACCCGGCCAAAAACAAAGAAATACAAAAATATAGAAAAAAGAACATAAAACGCCCACCCTAGTCACACCCTGGCCTAACCAAAATAGAGAATAAAAAGCCTCTCTATGGCCAGGGCGTGACAAACCTGGGTTTTCATGAAAAGGCATGATTGGATGAAAGACGCTACTGAATATAGATAGCCTACGGACAGGTCATTTAATAAAATCAAATATCAACATGTGCAGGACATTGTAAAAAGTCCCCCTTGTTTTCTATGACTGCTTTGTCGATGTTAAAAACTGAGGGTAACCTATTCTGGACTCAACTGTTATGCAGGTGAATGAGGACCCAAAAGCGACGTGGCGAAAACAGAGTCTTTATTCCAGTAAAGGAAATAGGCAATACTCCTGGACAATCAGAGCAGAAAACAAAACATAAAAAACTTAATTCCACTCGTAGTGACGAGGACAGACTGGAGACTCGACCATTAACTGTAGGTTGCCTCGGGAAGGCACCGACCGTAGCAGACTCAGACACCTGCTCACACGCAGCATCTGAGGGAAACAAGACACGACAGGGCGAGACAAAGACACAGCACGGCGAACATAATACAAGGATCCGACAAGGACAGAAGTGGAAAACAAGGGGAGAAATAGGGACTCTAATCAGAAGACAAAATAGGGAACAGGTGTAAAAAGACTAAATGAGTGAGTTAGGAGAATGAGGAACAGCTGGGAGCAGGAACGGAACGATAGAGAGAGGAGAGAGGGAGGGGGAGAGAGAGGGATAGAAAAAGGGAACGAACCTAATAAGACCAGCAGGGGGAAACGAACAGAAGGGAAAGCATAATGACAAGACAATATATGACAAAACATGACATCAACAGAAAGCTACCTGTTTGAAAAAGGAATTGACAAAGATTATAGACCCTGCCTCTGTCAAAACAGAGGAGTTTCCTCTAGAATGCAACGCTCCACCATATGCTCCACCACCCCCCTCCCTACTGCGGAGATAGGTTTAATAAAGGAATGTATCCACTACTCCCAAACTAACTAGTAGCTCCAAGCGAAAACTCTACCCCACCACCGGGAAGAATGTATCAATAACTTGGAGAAATATGGAATGATACCAAGACACAATCAGCACCTCTCTACCCTAGAGTTACCATGGCAAAGGACCTCATGGCAGCTCAAGAAAATAAAGTGCAGAGAGAACCACCACCAGAGACATTGCTAGGCTGGGTGAATTTATTTTCACTGAAGATGATGATATCCTCGACTGGGTGGATAAAATGAAGACAGAATGGCAAGAGGAAACCACCGAGTGGTTTAATTCCACTTATACTACCCAAGAACCTGTTCTATGATAGACTCTGCAGGAATCTGCCTGACTGGGTCTTGATAAACTGATGAATGTTGTGGGATGGGACAGATTTGAAGGCCCTACTAAAGAGGACCACATTAGACACCACTCCA
Source organism: Oncorhynchus gorbuscha (assembly GCF_021184085.1). Classification (NCBI taxonomy): domain Eukaryota; kingdom Metazoa; phylum Chordata; class Actinopteri; order Salmoniformes; family Salmonidae; genus Oncorhynchus; species Oncorhynchus gorbuscha. The sequence continues at coordinate 53,817,409 of NC_060190.1, forward strand.
GAGCCTGAAAAAATATGAATACTGAAGAAAAAGACTGGAATTGACACACAGCTCAAGAAGGCCTAGCAGGCCCAGCTGGACAAAGGGAAGACCAGCAATCTAATGGTGGCTGTAACCCCAGCTGCTCTGCAGCAGCAGCCTCCTCCACCACCTACTCCACAGTTTCCCCAATCACCTGCTCAGTTCCGTCCTCAACCATATGGGAACCCATAACCATACCTACCCACACTAAGACAACCTCTGGTGTGCTGGTACTTCAGTGTGGCAGGTCATATGAGAAACACAACAACCACAGCAGCAACCTTGGCAGCAGAGGGGAAGAGATCAATGGCGAGGGAACGCTGGCAGAGGGAACGTCCAAGGAGGACGAGGCGGGAAATCGGCCTTTCCAGGACAGCCTCAACCTATTTTTTCTCAGACTCAACCAATGAATGGTCGACAATATGGATGGCCTGTCATGTTTTGTCATTGATTATCATGTCTTGTCCCTGTGCTTCCCCTTCTATTTGTTTCCCTCTGCTGGTCTTATTAGGTTCTTTCCCTCTTTCTATCCCTCTCTCTCCCCCTCCCTCTCTCGCTCTCTCGCTCTCTCTCTCTATCGTTCCGTTCCTGCTCCCAGCTGTTCCTCATTCTCCTAACTACCTCATTTACTCTTTCACACCTGTCCCCTATTTTGCCCTCTGATTAGAGTCCCTATTTCTCCCTCTGTTTTCCGCTTCTGTCCTTGTCGGATCCTTGTTTGATGTTCGCTGTTCTTGTCCTCGTTCCGTCCTGTCATGTTTTTTGCCTTCTTCAGATGCTGCGTGTGAGCAGGTGTCTAGATCAGCTACGGCCTGCGCCTTCCCGAAGCGACCTGCAGTCTGTGGTCGCATCTTCAGTTGTTCCCCTCTACTGTCTAGAGGGTTTCAGTATTCCTGTTTTGACTTGGAATAAACTCTGTTTCTGTAAAGTCGCTTTTGGGTCCTCATTCACCTGCATAACATGGCCCCAACAGCCTCCTGTGACAAACCAGGCATGGTTCCCACTGCAGAATAATCAACAATAGGGATGCCCTGACCCCCTTCTCCAGTGTCAACAGTACATATTTCTGGGTGGTACCAAAGAAGCAATCATTACTCTGAAGGTCAACGATCAAGAGGTACCATTTTTAATAGACACTGGAGCTCACACCTCCTGCATTGGATCTACAGGCCAACACCTCGGCCTGGGACTTACATCTAAGTCAGGGAGGACGATGGGAGTTGCTGGGATATCTCAAAAGCTGTACTGGACTGAAGATACAACAATTGACCTGGGGGAAGGTAATACTATTAAGGCTCCTTTTCTGAACTCTCCTGCCACTCCCATTAGCCTACTGGGTAGAGACATTTTCCTGACCAAGTCCAACGCAATTCAAAGGCCCGATCTGACCTTTATGATGGCAAGGGGGTTAAGGATCCATCAAGGGAGGAAAAGATGCTTCGGAGAGCAGAGACAGGGACCTCGCATAGACCAGTACTTCTTACGAAGCAGCCAGTCAAATCAGTCGAATGAAGAACAGCGACGGGATGCAAACAAAGTTCGCAGTGCATCAGCACCCCTGTAACAGAGGAGGATAACACAAGCACAGAAATGCCGGGGGATGAACTCACCCAACCACAGAGACCTCGAAAAGAGGAAAATATCAAAGGGCACAGACCGAGTGTGAAGTGGCCCAAAGCTGTTGAAAAGAGAGAGTGGGAAACAATCAACAACGACCTGACAAAAATATTGGAAAAACAGGTAGGAACAGCAGAGAAAAAGCTTGAAAGGATGGGAGACATTATCTACCACTACGGAGAAGAGCGCTTTTGAGTAAACGAAAGGAGAAGTGGCAAGACACCACCCGCGCCAGCCAGATCTAGGAGGCAGCAGGAGCTCGAGATACTTGTCAGAGAGAGAAGGCAGCTGAGAAAGCAGTGGAAGAAGGCCTCTGATGCAGAGAGAGAAGTTCTCATGCTACTCCAAGCAGAAATTAAATGTCGGCTGGCAACCTTGCGAAGAGCGGAAAACTTAAGGAAACTTCGTAGGAAGAAGGAACACTCAAGAACACGGTTCTATAAAAAACTTTTAAGTTTGTCAGACCTCTTCGCAAAGGAAAAATGTGGAATCCTAAAAGCTCCAAAGCCAGAACTGGAAGAACATCTGGAAAAGGTCCACCAGGACATGAAAAGGCAGGAGCAGATAATCATCCCACATGACATCCCACCTATTCAACCACCAGAATTCAATCTGGACACTGACCCTCCAAAATGGAGAAGAGGAAGAGCAAGAGCGGCCTCGGCTCCTGGGCCTAATGGAGTACCATACAAGCTCTACAAGAAGCCCTGGATGTTCTACGCTTTCTTTGGAGGCTCATGAGGATAGTGTGGCAAAAGGAAATAATACCAAAGGTATAGCGAAGGGCTGGTGGTGTGCTAATCCCGAAAGAGAAGGATGCGACATACATCAGTCAATTCCGACCAATCTCCCTTCTCAACGTCGAAGCGAAGATCTTTTTCAGTATAATAGTACAGAGGCTGTCCACTTATCTGGAAAGGAACAAGTACATTGATACATCTGTACAGAAAGCAGGCATTCCTGGTTTCTCTGGTTGCCTGGAACATACTAGTATGATTTGGCACCAGATCCAAACAGCTAAGAAGGACAAGAGAGACCTCTATGTCATCTTCCTCGACCGGGCCAATGCCTTTGGCTCAGTTCCCCATGAACTCCTCTGGGAATCCTTCAACATTTTCCATGCACCAGAACCCATCACTACACTGGTAAAGACCTATGTCCAAGACCTGCAATTGTGTTTCACAACACCTGACTTCACAACAACATGACTGCGCTTAGAAGTCGGAATAATGGCAGACTGTTCAATTTCACCTCTGGCCTTCACTATGGCCATGGAAGTCATCATCAGGGCATCGAGATGAGTGGTCGGCGGTGAGAGAACTAAGGAAGGGCTCCGTCTCCCACCTATCCGAGCATACATGGATGACACGACTACACTGACCACCACTGCAGCATGCACCAGGCAGCTACTTGCAAAACTGCAGGATAACATCAAGTGGGCCAGGATGAAAATCAAGCCAAACAAATCTTGAAGCATCTCCATTGTCAAGGGACAGCTTAAAGATGTGAGGTTCTGCATTGGAAATGACCCGATACCAACGGTGTCTGAGCAACCCGTCAAGAGCCTGAGTAGATGGTACAACAAAAGCCTCAGAGATAAAGATCAAGTGCAGCAAGTAAGGCAGGACATCGTAATGTGGCCACTCACCGTCTATGAGGTCCCAATAACAACAGTGGAGAAGATGGAGCGAACCATTACCTCATAAGTGAATAAATGGCTGCGTATCCCACAATGCCTGAGTAACATCGGCCTCTATGAACTACCTCTTACAAGTCTAACGGAGGAGTCAAGTACTCTAAAGTAAGACTTCAGATGACATTGAAGGACTCCAAAGACCAGACCATTAGCAAGGCTGCACCTCCCCAAACTGGACGGAAATTGAAATCATCCAAGGCTGTGCAGCAAGCAACATCAGCCCTGAGACACCAAGACATTGTGGGGAATATCCAGCATGGAAGAGGAGGCTTTGGCCTGGCAGCAAGCAAACCAATGTTCCGTTCCATAAGGCAACAACATCTGAACGCAGGAAGCTGGTGGTCGAGGAGGAGCGCAGACAGGAGGAGGCTGCAAGAAGTGCAAAGGCTGTCTCTCCTGCTAAACAAGGGCAATGGATGCAGTGGGAAGGCCTGGAGAGGAGAAAGATCAACTGGAGTGAACTTTGGCAAATGGAGGCAAGCAACATCAACTTCATCATAAGAGCTGTTTATGATGTGCTTCCATCACCAAAAAACCTACATCAATGGTATGGCGAGGACTCGACCTGCCCCCTCTGCCCAGCTCCAGTGACTCTCAGGCATATAATGACAGGTTGCAAGACCAGCCTCTCACAAGGCCGCTACACCTGGAGGCACAATCAGGTCCTCAAGAGCCTGGCTGCAGCACTTGAGACCAAGAGGAGTGCAACAAATTCATTACCTCCAAAAACAAGCAATCCTGTCAAAACAACAACATTCATCCGGGAGGGACAGAAAAGGCCCAAGCATCCTCCTGCTAAGACAGAAACTGGTCACCTAGCCATGGCCCGGCACTGGAAGATGCTTGTCGATATGGGCCAGCAACTCATTTTTCCACCTGAGATTGCCTCTACAAACCTTAGGCCAGACATGGTACTCTAGTCCCCTTCACGAAAGGCTGTGTACATCATAGAGCTCACAGTCCCGTGGGAAAACTCTGTTAAAGAGGCCTACGAGCGTAAGAAACTCTGTTACACAGAGTTGGCAGCAGACGCAACTCAGCGTGGCTGGAATGCAAAAGTCTGGCCAGTTGAAGTGGGATGCAGAGGATCCGTGGCTTCTTCCACCATCAGGTTGCTGAAAGAACTTGGAATCCATGGACAGGCTCTGCGGCAGAACGTCAGAGCAGTTTCTCAAGCAGCTGAAAGAGGCAGCCAGTAGATCTGGATCAAACGGAAGGACCCTTGCTGGGCTATAACTTCATGACCCCCCACCCCCACCTGAGAACCCAATTCAGATCCCTCCAACTTGAGGATGGCATATGAGTTATGCGGTCAGCTGTAGGCCTGGCTCATGGAAGAGGACGCCCCTGCCTTGCATAGTCCCGTGGGACATCTTAATTGGGCATGGGACACAAGCTAAGGCTTGATCACCCTTTAGCTGGCCACCTTTGATGAGGGTGTTTAGTGATTGAAGGCCGAAACACCCACTGATTCGAAGGAACACTACTGAGGATGTGTCCCAAAATTGACATCTTAACCGAGTCTAAGAAATTAACCTTCCATGCCACTCTGTCAACATCATGGCAAATCTCATGTGAGTGCATTCCATCTATTGGCACAATGGACCACTTTTAACATCTTGTCCCGTGTTTTATGATTCTATGAACCTCTTGAGCTCCCTGACGTTACTCTCTTTCTTGACAGCTCTGCCTTTATTGATAGGGAGACTGGTAGGAAACATGCAGGATTTGGTATAGTCTCACTGGATAGGTCATTGTTGATTGAACAGCCCTTGCCTGAACATTGCTCAGCACAACAAGTTGAGCTTCTAGCACTTACTGAAGCATGTAAATTAGGAAGTGATTTTGAAGATTAACATGTATTTTGACTCTGCATACGCCATTGGCATTTGCCTGTTTTGGATAGGGGTTTGGAAAGGTAGGGACTTTGTTAACGCTTCTGGTACCCCTATTAAACACCGATTACAGATAGAAGCCCTGCTTGAAGCTATGCTGCTTCCTGCCAAGTTGGCTATTCTTAGGGTCCGTGCCCACACAGGCAACACTGACAGCGTTAGTTTAGGTAATGCAGCTGCTGATGCTGCTGCTAAGAATGCTGCTTCCCGCTGCCATACTCATGCTCTTCTGCTTGCCCCCCCGTGTACGTTTGAAATCACTGATCTGACCAACACCAGGCTGAGGATGCACTTAATCACCCTTTGTGAGAGTCTAGTGGCTGCTATAGAGGTCCTGATGGCCTGTGGAGGCAATCACCCTCTGGCAAACCAATTTTGCCTCTGCCTCCCGTCTCCTCTGTGTGGGCCAGGTGCCAAGGGGGGGGTGGTAAGAATAATATCTGACACCTGGTTTTGTCCAAATCTGATTGTAATGTGCAAAACACAGGTGTATAAACGTACTACATGCATGCAATACAACATTGGTAAGGGTACCCCCCTGAAACCAGGGAACATTTCCAGCGCCTACTCCATGCAGGCCCATATGAATTTGACTATTGCTGGTTTTGCCCTTCTTTCTACTGATGTTCAGAATCTTAAAGATGTTACAGCCAGGTATAGCCTGGCATTAGACTACATCCTAGCTAAGGAGGGGGGATATTGCAGGGCCCTAAATTATATTTCCCCCATTGAATGTGTTATGCTTCTCACTGACTCCTCTGATAATATGGCAGAGATTCTCACGGATTTGACTCAGTTGGCTAACACCTACACCCCTACAGAACATGACTCCTGGTTCCCTTTTGGGTGGTTGAAAGATAAACTATGACATTTGAGATGTTTTCCATCTTAGTTCCATTATTGGCCTCTGTGCTTGTTCTGCTGATTTGCATTTGTGCCTCCTGTGCAGCTGTCAAATGTGTACTTCATAAGGCTATGCTAGGCATGTTTATGCTTCATGTTCCTCATCCCCCAGACCCTTGTTTCTATCCCCAATCTCCTGAGGACAGAAAGCTTAACACCAGACTGGTATTGTGGTTGTTCATTAGGTGATGGGAAAAATGCAACATGTATACAAAATAATATACAGTTGAAGTTGGAAGTGTGCATACACTTAGGTTGGAGTCATTAAAACTCGTTTTTCAACCACTCCACAAATGTCTTGTTAACAAACTATAGTTTTGGCAAGTCGGATAAGACATCTACGTTGTGCAGGACACAAGTCATTTTTCCAACAATTGTTTACAGACAGATTTCACTTATCATTCACTGTATCACAATTCCAGTGGGTCAGAAGTTTACATAAACTAAGTTGACTGTGCCTTTAAACATCTTGGAAAATTCCAGAAAATGACGTCATGACTTTTAGAACTAATTGACATAATTTGAGTCAATTGGAGGTGTACCTGTGGATGTATTTCAAGGCCTACCTTCAAACTCAGTGCCTCTTTGCTTGACATCATGGGGAAATCAAAATAAATCAGCCAAGAACTCTGGTTCATCCTTGTGAGCAATTTCCAAACGCCTGAAGGTACCACGTTCATCTGTACAAACAATAGTACGCAAGTATAAACACCATGGGACATCGCAGCCATCATATCGCTCAGGAAGGAGACTCATTCTGTCTCTTAAAGATTAAAGTACTTTGGTGCAAAAGTGCAAATCAATCCCAGAACAACAGCAAAGGACCTTGTGAATATGCTGGAGGAAACAGGTACAAAAGTATCTATATCCACAGTAAATCGAGTCCTACATCGACATAACTTGAAAGGCCGCTCAGCGAGGAAGAAACCACTGCTCCAAAACCGCCATTAAATAGCCAGATTATGGTTTGCAAGTGCACATGGGGACCAAGATTGTACTTTTTGGAGAAATGTCCTCTGGTCTGATGAAACAAAAATAGAACTGTTTGGCCATAATGACCATCACTATGTTTGGAGTAAAAAGGCTTGTAAGCCAAATATCACTATCCCAACCGTGAAGCACAGGGGTGGCAGCATCATGTTGTTTGGTGCTTTTCTGCAGGAGGGACTGGTGCACTTCACAAAATAGATGGAATCATGAGGAATGAAAATGATGTAGATATATTGAAGCAACATCTCAAGACATCAGTTAGGAAGTTAAAGCTTGGTCACAAATGGGTCCTGCGAATGAACAATGATCCCAAGCATACTTCCAAAGTTGTGGCAAAATGGCTTAAGGACAACAAAGTCAAGGTATTGGAGTGGCCATCACAAAGCCCTGACCCCAGTCCTATAGAAAATGTGTGGTTAGAACTGAAAAAAACGAGTGTGAGCAAGGAGGCCTAGAAACCTGACTCAGTTACACCAGCTCTGTCAGGAGGAATGGGACAAAATTCACCCAATTTATTGTGGGAAGCTTGTGGAAGGCTTCCTGAAATGTTTGACCCAAGTTAAACAATTTCAAGGCAATGCTACCAAATATTAGTTGAGTGTATGTAAACTTCTGACCCACCGTAAATGTGATGAAATAAATAAAATCTGAAATAAAGTAATTTTTGCAACAAATGTTTACAAACAGATTATTTCACTTATAATTCACTGTATCACTGTATACACTGTATTCACTGTGTATTCTAACATTTCACATTCTTAAATAAAGTGGTGATCCTAATGGACCTAAGACAATTTTTAATAGGATTAAATGTCAGGAATTGTGAAAAACAGAGTTTAAATGTATTTTTCTAAGGTGTGTGTAAACTTCCCACTTCAACTGTACTTACCTTTTGTATCTTGAAAAAAAAGCGCTAGAATTAAAAGTGAAATGTTTACTCTATTAAATTAACCTGCTTCATTATTTATGTATTACCAGTTGATGAAGACAACTCCAATTTCATACATCATTGAAAATTTGTATAGGAATAAGTAAGAATAAAAAAGTTAAAATAACTTAGATTTGATAGAGACATTATACATCTTATTACCTTATCAATTTATTATTTGTATCAATGTGGATGAGAGACAGGTGTGCAGGAACGGTATTTTTGCCGAGCAATGCAACGAAGCTGGACCATTCTGGTAAGATAGTACCTGCACCATCTACACGCTGCAATGACTCTTCGCCATTGTACACGATGGCCCATTGCTCTGAGACTTCCTTTGACCATTCTAAAGCCCGCATGGGGCATCCTTGCCTTATTGTGTTCTTTCCTCCTTCTGTAAACAAAGCTGACCGTTACACTGTAATGAAATGTGATTATATATCAACTATGAAACAAATAGGACATGGCCTGCTTATGAGTTGCCATGAAATAAAGTTAAATTAATTCAACTGAAAATGGCAAGAACAGGCGTTCATAGCTAAATGCTTTTGGTTAGCTTGAGAATAATAATTGCATGATCATTCTAAGTATGTAGGTACTGTATCTATGTAATATTGTACAATGTTATGAACCGACACTGAATCGTAGGTGTTAACTACTAGCAATGTAAAAGTTGGACGGAAAATGCCCAGTGCTGCTTACCTGAGATGCCATCATCACACAGTCCTTCTTAGGTGTCCGCTATGACTTCCTTTGTGTCAGAAAGAAAGGCTGAACAGTATTGATTGTAGCCAAACTGACAATCAAAAAAGGGCCAAAATGGAGGGTGGTTGATAGTGAAAGTTTTGTTTCCAAATACATTTTTTGTTCTCAAAATATTTGGGGGGAATAAAATGCATAAAGTTTTGCACTCTGTTACAAAATATTTGTTTGCAAAAAAAACAAAAAAACTTTTATAGCCTCGTTTTTTCTTTAAATTACTTTGGAATTTTAAAATAAAATACTTCTGCTCTCGACGAAAATACATTCATTTGTTGCAAGTTGGGGAGTGGGGCTAATAGCTGAACAATATTAATTATTCATATTAATTATAAATATTAACAATAATTCAACCTTTACTAAATAATAGTCTAATAGCTGAGCTAGGTGTGAAAATAAAACATCCTATCAAGGACCAGATTTGCCTTAGCGACCAAGGGGGAGTTAGAGCACAGATTATGCTTTTGTGTCTCAATGCACTACTGTCTCTAATTTACAATGAATGGGCAATATAAAGCAAATAATAAACAGATAATTGTGCACGACTTCAAATGAAGCAAGCAGGGTGCAGGTTTCAAACCCTCAACCTTCTTGGCCGACGTCCAGCGCACCAAAGGCATGCTCATGCCGCAGAGTCGATAGAGCGCGTCCTCACGGTAGCTTGCTACTCAATGTATTAAAGTAATGACTTTTAAAATAAGATACCTTACACGTTATGTTGGCTGACTATTTCTTAGCTACACTGTCCTTACAAAGCACATAGCATATAATTACAGCAGTATGTATCGGTATGTTAGCCATCTACCTAGCGTTAGTAGTTATACATCAAATTTGACAGTATATTAACGATAGGCTATCTAACTACCCAACGTTTATTGACTTGATTATTCCCATCATTCTTAGCTTAGCTAAATGGTACAGTCAGAGTGCGTTCTCAATGGACATTCGGGTGCTTCGTAAATTCGAGCTCAGAATGCATTTACTAGCGCTCAACACCCGTTAAATATGGCCGGTGTCAGTAAACGTTGGCAAAAAAGCGTAATTAAATTGTTTCCAGCAGCACAGTTACAGTCACCAACGGTAAAAATGGTCAGACTGGTCTCATTTTTGTCTTGAAGTAGCTAGCAAGCTAGCCAACGTTAGCTTGGGTGCTTGACTGCCTCGGCCTGAACGTCCAGTGTGCACTCCGAGAGAGAAATCAAATTAATTAAGCAACTACCAGTCAAAAGTTTGGACACACCCACTCATTCCATAATTATTCTATATTTTTACTATTTTCTACATTGTAGAACAATAGTGAAGATATTACAACTATGAAATAACACATATGGAATCAGTTAAGAACTCATTCTTATTTACAAGGACGGCCTACTCCTTCCTCCATGTCGGGGGATTGCACCGCAGTCTCCCTTCCACACGACACAGGGATTAATTAGCCAAATAGCTAATTTTGTACAGACCGTCACATTGTACAGCGCCATATTTTCCGTTCCATCCTAACAGAAACTCAGAGGGTTTTTAACTTTTCGTGGAATAGAATTGTCATAATATTAATCTAATTAATTAAGCAAGTACCAGTCAAAAGTTTGGACACACCTACTCATTCCAGGATGTTTCTATATTTTTTATTTTTTATACATTGTAGAATAATAGTGAAAACATCACACCTATGAAATAACACATATGTAATCAGTTAAAAATGAATTCTTATTTACAAGGACAGCCTACTCATTCCTCCCTGTTGGGGGATTGAACCCCGGTCTCCCGCGTGTCTGCAATATGGAAGACTATCAAATGCTTCTCAAAGACGCCCTCTGGTGGTCAAACTAGCAATAACTTACAGTAACAGAAAAAATGTCTGAGAATTAAATGAGGTGCCACAGAATGGTGTGCCGCAGTATGACACAACTTTTAAAGGAGGAACCACTGTAGCTAGCTAAACAATTAACCATAATCCCAGCTGATAACATTGCTACCCTACATGAATCTGCTGGTAGCTTAAACTAACCAACTAGCTAGCTAGGATAAATGTAGCTAACATTAGGCTATAACTAGAAATGCAAATGGCTCTGAGATATTAATAATATTACTACACAGATCTACATGTAACGTTAGCTAGCGAGCCAGCCAGCCAGCTAATGTTAGCTTGCTGACAAAATTTGATATCATAATATCTGAAAATGTAGCTAGCTAGACTCTCTTACATGGATGAACGGTTCTCTCTCTCTGTCATGGATGTCATGGTTGCCCTTAGTTTGAAGATGTAATCCTGAAACAGGTATTTTATACAACAGCATTCTTCTGTGTGTTTTTATGTTCAAATGCCTCTCCTGTAAGGTAGTAATGCGCGACATATGCCCAGTTTCCTGAAATGAGTCACAATTTTTAAACCATAGAGTTTGCTGACAACAAAATAACACATAAGCATGATATAATTAGGTAGCCTAGTGGTTAGAGTGGTAGGCCAGTCCCCAAAAGGTTGCTGACTCGAATCCCTGAGCTGACAAGGTAAAAATCTGTCGTCCTCCCCCTGAGCAACGCAGTTAACCCACTGTTCCCCGGGTGCTATGGATGTTGATTAAGGCAGCCCCCCGCATCTCTCTGATTCAGTTGAAGTCATTCAGTTGTACAACTGACTAGGTATCCCATTTATGACTGTTTTCCAAAAGAATGCTTGTTCATATGAGACCCATATCATATGCAACTGCACTGTCACTAGGATGTAGTGGTCAGTGGAAGTGTCTTCATGGAAAACTCTGCATCATTTACTGTTTGTTGGGATAAGGTTAAAAGTTAAAAGCTAAAAGTTAAGGAATATAACATATACTGTTTACAGAAAACTCACTCTATATCCTTAGATGAAGTTGCGTGGATAAAGGAATGGGGTGGTGAAATAATTTTCTGTCATGGACAAAGGAACTCAAAAGGTGTGATGATATTAATGTAAAAGAATGTCAATCTGAATGTGAAAATAGTCAGGAATGACTCGCAAGGAAGGTGGATCTTTATGAATATGAAAGTGGATCAAAAAAAGATTTGGCTCATTAATCTATATGGTCCAAATATCAATTTATTGAACTTACAGGCAACAAATGATCAAATCATTATGGAAGGAGACTACAACACAGTGTTAAGTACCTTAGTGGACCGTAAAGGTAATCACTCTACAAACTATCACCACCGTGCCCTTAAGGAAATCACAAATATTAGAAATAGCATGGTTGTTTGCTGTTTTATTTGTTTATCTTTTCTCTTTAGTTCATTCTCTTGGTTGTTGGTGCATTGGGGGATTCTTGGGGGTGGGGAATGGAATTCATTATTATTATTATTATTATTATTATTATATTTTTTTTCCTCTTGGAGGGGGGACTGTGGAAGTGGTCTCGAATGGTTGAGGGACAGCTATTGGGGAACTGTGGGAGGGAATCTTGGAGGGTTCGGGCTCACGTTTTTTGTCTTGTTAACGTACACTTGATCAGGGCATTGACCCTGGATGCTTCTGTGTGTCACTCTGAATGGGAGTCTGTTGGATGACTGGTATGATGTCGTTGTTGAGCGGCTTCACTGCAAGTATATTGTATGTTTCGGATATTCAATTTAAAAAAAACATTTTAAACAATTTTTAACAAATATTACAAAAAAATAAGTACAGAGCTGGCAGTGGAATAATGAGAGTTACAAAATGGGTTGTTTAGATCTGGGCTACTGATTGGTTGATATGAAATACGATGATGTGTTAATGTCATAATTCCGCTGTCCCGTAACGCATGCAGGAAATTCATAAATTTACATTCATAAATTTATCTTCACATTATTTTCCTGTGCTTCTATTTGTTTTGAAACAGTTGGGGGTTGTATAAACCTACAGTGCCTTCAGAAAGTATTCATACCCCTTGACTTGTTCCACATTTTGTTGTGTTACAGACTGAATTCAAAATGTATAAAAAAATATATATAAATTCCAACCATCTACACACAATGCCCATAATGACAAAGCGAAAATATGTTTTTAGAAATGTTTGCAAATGTACTGAAAATTAAACACATACATATCTAATTTGCTTAAGTATTCACACACCTGAGTCTATACTTTGTAGGAGCACCTTTGGCAGTGATTACAGCTGTGAGTCTTTCTGGGTTAGTCTCTAACTTACACCTGGAATGTCCAACATTTGCCCATTATTCTTTACAAAATTCTTCAAGCTCCTACAAATTGGTTGTTAATCATTGCTAGACAACCATTTTCAAGTCTTGCCAAGTCAAAACTAACATGTATTGTCTTCTTGGTAAGCAACTCAAGTGTAGATTTAGCCTTTTTAGGTTATTGTCCTGCTGAAAGGTGAATTCATTTCCCAGTGCCTGGTGATAAGCAAACTGTACCAGGTTTTCCTCTAGGATTTTGTACTTATACTTATTAAGGATACCCATTAGCTGCTGCTAAGGCAGCAGATACTCTTCCTGGGGTTCAGAAACATTAAGGCAATTATATATACAATTTAAAAGATTACATGACATTTCTTAACACTTTACCCAATACATTTTGTGTGTTACCTCAGGCCACTACTCCACTATCACATATCTATAATACAACATCTATGTGTATGAGTGTGTAGAGTGTGTCTTATCATGTGTATGAGTGTCTGTGCCTGTGTGTGTCTCTTCACAGTCTCCTCTGTTCCATAAGGTGTATTTTTATCTGTGTTTTACATCTGATTCTACTGCTTGCATCGGTTACCTGATGTGGAATAGAGTTCCATGTAGTCATGGCTTTATGAAATACTGTGCGCCTCCCACAGTCTGTTCTTGACATGGGGATTGTGAAGAGACCTTTGGTGACATGTCTTGTGGGGTAAGCACAGGTGTTCGAGCTGTGTGTTAGTAGTTTCAAACCAAATCAACTTTTATTGGTCACGTACACATGTTTAGCAGATTTAGGGTGTAGCAAAATGCCTGTGTTTCTAGCTCCAACAGTGCAGTAATATCTAACAAGTAATATCTAACAATTTCCTTGTCTCCTGGGTCAGTCATGGCCAGTCCACACTAACATGACTCAGGATAAGACCCAGATGCAGACACAGGAGGCAGACAGTTCGAATCATAGATGTTTATTACAAAACAGAGGGCAGGCAAACGGCATGGCCAAGGCAGACACAGGTCGGTAATCCAAGACAGCTTTAAACAGGGACAGAATGGCAGGCAGGCTCAGGGCATTTAGAATGGTTAGAACCGGGACGTCTAGAAAACAGAAACTAGAGATACTGGAAAATGGGAGAACACGCTGGTAAGACTTGACGAGATAAGACGAACTGGCAACAGACCAACAGAAAACATAGGTAAGTACACAGGGGATAAAAGGGGGAAATGGGAGACACCTGGTGGGGGGTGGAGACAAGCACAAGACAGGTGAAACAAAATCAGGGTGTGACAAAATCCAAAGTATAATAAGTAACTTCTCCATACTACGAGGGATATTCAATGTCTGCTTTTTTATTACCCATCTATGTCACGGATCCCTCTGGAACTTTCATTATGCACACCTGGCCTTCCAGCGATTAGTAATTGTATAAGTGTGTCCTTGGTTTCCCATTGTCCGGTCAATTATTGTTACATTGTCCGTTGGTGCGTGTGAGTACCTATGATGTGTGTTTTAGCTTTTGTGCCATTGTGGATTGCGCAGATGATTACGGGTCTCGTCCCATGTGTTAATCATTGTGCGCTTGTGTTATTTATTCGAGGTACTCCTCACTCTTTTGTTTTGGGTTTCTACCCTGTGTTTTGTATAGTGTTTGTTTGGTCTACGTCCTCTTGCCTTTACACGGCACGCCATAATTTGGGTGTAATTAAAAAATATATACATTACGAATTCCTGCGCCTGTCTCCTGAATCATTTATGCCCACGTGACAATCTACCAATAAGTTCCTTCTTTGCAAGGCATTAGACAACCTCCTTGGTCTATGTGGCTGAATCTGTGTTTGAAATTCACTGCTAGACTTAGGGACCTTACAGATAATTGTATGTGTGGGGTACATTGATGAGGTAGTCATTCAAAAATCATGTTAAATCATGTTAAACACTATTGTTCCACACAGAATGAGTCCATGCAACTTATTATGTGACTTGTTAAGCAACGTTTAACTCCTGAACTTATTTAGGCTTGCCATAACAAAGAGGTTGACAAAAAATAAAGAGGTGTGAATACTTTCCAAAGACACTGTACCTGTCTGCCTCTATGACCTGTGAATAACTAATGGCCAGCGGCTTAGGCACGAGAAATAATGGCTGTGAGTGGCCACCGGTGTGAGAGCTCACTATAGAGATATTGGCAGCCCCTAACATGGAGAACAGAAAGCGCTGGGATGACATTTTAGCTGGCAATGATGTGAGTGGGATGTCCAATTCTCCGCCAAAGAAGAGGCTAGCACTGGCTGTCACCAACCAGTGCCAGGACAGTTTTAAGGGCATTATTGCTTAATTGTTCTTCTCTTTTAAAGATAAAATCACTCTCTGAAAGATGATCTACTCTAAAATTGGTCCTCAGGTCATGCAGGGCCATAAGAGTTGTAATAAAGAAACTTCCAGGTGGATGCTGTGTAATGACCCACTAGCTCCTCCTCCTCCACACCTACAGTATAAAGAGTCTGTCTACCTTCCATGGGCTGAATTACCTTTAAGCCTATTTTTATTTTTATTTTTTTATTTCACCTTTATTTAACCAGGTAGGCAAGTTGAGAACAAGTTCTCATTTACAATTGCGATCTGGCCAAGATAAAGCAAAGCAGTTCGACACATACAACGACACAGAGTTACACATGGAGTAAAACAAACATACAGTCAATAATACAGTATAAACAAGTCTATATACGATGTGAGCAAATGAGGTGAGATAAGGGAGGTAAAGTCAAAAAAAGGCCATGGTGGCAAAGTAAATACAATATAGCAAGTAAAACACTGGAATGGTAGATTTGCAGTGGAAGAATGTGCAAAGTAGAAATAAAAATAATGGGGTGCAAAGGAGCAAAATAAATAAATAAATAAAATAGATACAGTAGGGAAAGAGGTAGTTGTTTGGGCTAAATTATAGGTGGGCTATGTACAGGTGCAGTAATCTGTGAGCTGCTCTGATAAAGCTAGTGAGGGAGATAAGTGTTTCCAGTTTCAGAGATTTTTGTAGTTCGTTCCAGTCATTGGCAGCAGAGAACTGGAAGGAGAGGTGGCCAAAGAAAGAATTGGATTTGGGGGTGAATAGAGAGATATACCTGCTGGAGCGTGTGCTACAGGTGGGAGATGCTATGGTGACCAGCGAGCTGAGATAAGGGGGACTTTCCCTAGCAGTGTCTTGTAGATGACATGGAGCCAGTGGGTTTGGCAACGAGTATGAAGCGAGGGCCAGCCAACGAGAGCGTACAGGTCACAATGGTGGGTAGTATATGGGGCTTTGGTGACGAAACGGATTGCACTGTGATAGACTGCATCCAATTTGTTGAGTAGGGTATTGGAGGCTATTTTGTAAATGACATCGCTGAAGTCGAGGATTGTTAGGATGGTCAGTTTTGCAAGGCAATGAGTGAACAGACATCCCATTATATTGTGCCCTATCAGACCTTACAGATGCAAACATACTTATTCTTTCACTGTAAAGGAGCTTGCTCAGTAACGTTACATAATACGTAATTGTGTGAAATATTTGTGAATATATTTCTATGTGGAAAATCAGGTGATAACTGGTGGTAAACATAGTAAGTATTGACAGAACAATATCAGAGGTGTTATAGGGAGCTGACGATGATAACCACCAACTTCCCTTTATTGGCTAGCCTATTACATAAGGCTGTTAGATAGAGATAATTTGTTCAGTTTACAGCCCAGGCATGACGATATATAGTCTGCTCATCTGACCATCGGCTGCTATAAGAGATAAGGTTGCATACGCAAGAAGTCTGACACCAGGAAAACTGGCTGTACATCATGTACAGTGGGGGAAAAAAGTATTTAGTCAGCCACCAATTGTGCATGTTCTCCCACTTAAAAAGATGAGAGAGGCCTGTAATTTTCATCATAGGTACACTTCCACTATGACAGACAAAATTAGAAAAAAAATCCAGATTAGCACATTGTAGGATTTTTAATGAATTTATTTGCAAATGATGGTGGAAAATAAATATTTGGTCACCTACAAACAAGCAAGATTTCTGGCTCTCACAGACCTCTAAGAGGCTCCTCTGTCCTCCACTTGTTACCTGTATGAATGGCACCTATTTGAACTTGTTATCAGTATAAAAGATACCTGTCCACAACCTCAAACAGTCACACTCCAAACTCCACTATGGCCAAGACCAAAGAGCTGTCAAAGGACACCAGAAACAAAATTGTAGACCTGCACATGGCTGGGAAGACTGAATCTGCAATAGGTAAGCAGCTTGGTTTGAAGAAATCAACTGTGGGAGCAATTATTAGGAAATGGAAGACATACAAGACCACTGATAATCTCCCTCGATCTGGGGCTCCACGTAAGATCTCACCCCGTGGGGTCAAAATGATCACAAGAACGGTGAGCAAAAATCCCAGAACCACACGGGGGGACCTAGTGAATGATCTGCAGAGAGTTTGGACCAAAGTAACCAAGCCTACAATCAGTAACACACTACGCCGCCAGGGACTCAAATCCTGCAGTGCCAGACGTGTCCCCCTGCTTAAGCCAGTACATGTCCAGGCCCGTCTGAAGTTTGCTAGAGAGCATTTGGATTATCAAGAAGAAGATCGGGAGAATGTCATATGGTCAGATGACACCGAAATATAACTTTTTGGTAAAAACTCAACTCGTCGTGTTTGGAGGACAAAGAATGCTGAGTTGCATCCAAAGAACATCATACCTACTGTGAAGCATGGGGGTGGAAACATCATGCTTTGGGGCTGTTTTTCTGCAAATGGACCAGGACGACTGATCTGTGTAAAGGAAAGAATGAATGGGGCCATGTATCGTGAGATTTTGAGTGAAAACCTCCTTCCATCAGCAAGGGCATTGAAGATGAAACGTGGCTGGATCTTTCAGCATGACAATGATCCCAAACACACCGCCCGGGCAATGTAGGAGTGGCTTCGTAAGAAGCATTTCAAGGTCATGGAGTGGCCTAGCCAGTCTCCAGATCTCAACCCCATAGAAAATCTTTGGAGGGAGTTGAAAGTCCGTGTTGCCCAGCAACTGCCCCAAAACATCACTGCTCTAGAGGAGATCTGCATGGAGGAATGGGTCAAAATACCAGCAACAGTGTGTGAAAACCTTGTGAAGACTTACAGAAAACGTTTGACCTCTGTCATTGCCAACAAAGGGTATATAACAAAGTATTGAGATAAACTTTTGTTATTGACCAAATACTTATTTTCCACCATAATTTGCAAATAAATTAATTAAAAATCCTACAATGTGATTTTCTGGATTTTTTTCTCATTTTGTCCGTCATAGTTGAAGTGTACCTATGATGAAAATAACAGGCCTCTCTAATCTTTTTAAGTGGGAGAACTTGCACAATTGGTGGCTGACTAAATACTTTTTTGCCCCACTGTATGGATGCTGGATTTGATACCCACTAGGCACACAATGGTTGAATCAACATTGTTTCCACATAATTTCAATGGAATTACATTGAACCAACGTGAAATAGACGTTGAATTGACGTCTGTGCCCTGTGGGCACTTATTTGATGATTGTGAAAATATAAATGTGGCATTATTTTATATAAATTAGTAAAGATTTCCTTTCCTGATTTGTGGGATCACTTTTTTGACAGACTGACACGATATTTGTTCTGAAGATTTGCAACTTTGCCAAAGTTGTTGTTAAGGCACATACAGGCTTTAGAATTTTTTTAAAGTGATCGCTATCTAGCCTTTACGAGGATTTGGCCAGAAGTGGCCTGTTTGTTAGGATACGTGCAGTCACCTTAGTATAGCAGTGCTGCTAAATATAGCTCAAAACAACAGGGATTTACAGGAATAGTGTAGTGATTAATAAACAGCTAATAGAATACCACTGAACACACATGTTCATTTATTCATAACAACACATCAATAGTCCCCTTTATCACTCCCTCCTCTCAGATTCTCTAGAATTAGAACTGTCTGGTAGCTGTGTAGCCTATCTACTCCACTCACTTGTCGTTCTCAACTAACATCAAGGCGGTGGCCCGTTCCTGTAGGTTCATGCTCTACAACATCCGCAGAGTACGACCCTGCCTCACACAGGAAGCGGTGCAGGTCCTAATCCAGGCACTTGTCATCTCCCGTCTGGATTACTGCAACTCGCTGTTGGCTGGGCTCCCTGCCTGTGCCATTAAACCCCTTCAACTCATCCAGAACGCCGCAGCCCGTCTGGTGTTCAACCTTCCCAAGTTCTCTCACGTCACCCCGCTCCTCCGTTCTCTCCACTGGCTTCCAGTTGAAGCTCGCATCCGCTACAAGACCATGGTGCTTGCCTACGGAGCTGTGAGGGGAACGGCACCTCAGTACCTCCAGGCTCTGATCAGGCCCTACACCCAAACAAGGGCACTGCGTTCATCCACCTCTGGCCTGCTCGCCTCCCTACCACTGAGGAAGTACAGCTCCCGCTCAGCCCAGTCAAAACTGTTCGCTGCCCTGGCCCCCCAATGGTGGAACAAACTCCCTCACGACGCCAGGACAGCGGAGTCAATCACCACCTTCCGGAGACACCTGAAACCCCACCTCTTTAAGGAATACCTAGGATAGGTTAAGTAATCCCTCTCACCCCACCCCCCCTAAGTTTTAGATGCACTATTGTTAAGTGACTGTCCCACTGGATGTCATAAGGTGAATGCACCAATTTGTAAGTCGCTCTGGATAAGAGCGTCTGCTAAATGACTTAAATGTAATGTAAATGTACTCTGTGGTTGGAAATTCTCTAGTGGTTTGATTAGTCATACTGTAGGGCCATTATTAAACTTCATGTGCAACAACTTCATCACTAGAAATTGGAGTCAGGAATCCCAAATGGAGCCGGCAATCTCAGTTTGCTTGCAATTTAATTATAATTTGTACCATTTCTTATATTCTTAGGATGTAAGAATTTCACTTGTGGTATTCCAGTGAAGTAAGTGCCAATTTTGTAGCTCTTTTGAAAGCTGATGATTTACTTTACTCAAGGCTAAATGAGTGTTATTAGTCTTGCTTGTTTCAGCCATTGCCTTTCCCAGACTTTAGCTGATAGACCACCAGTCCAATCATATCCATTACCCAAGCACATTGTTATGAACAATGAACATGGGGAAATAAATATCTTGATTAAGTTATGTGATTGCACTTATCATCCTCAACATCACTTGGTTAACATCATTGTGATAAAGACAGGCCTGTGTAGGAAACCTCTTGGAACCCTGAGCACCAAAGGGATTTGCTGAGACAGTGGTAGTCAAAGTCGGGATCAACTGCAGTGTTGTCGCCCAAAAAAAGATACAAAAAGAATTATGAAAAAAATAGAAGAGAACGGATTATTATATGGGACAATATAGAAATGTTTTGGAGAATCATTAGATTTGGTGTGAAAAATGGGGTTCCCGCTGAAAAAGTTTGAATACCACTGTGCTAATGTTTTAGTGCTTGGCTGAGATGAAAGCTGCAGTAGGTGGCATGCCTCATATGACACCTAGTGCAGTCTCACGTGTTCACAGCTAATAGAGATCTTGATCAGATTTTGACAGAACGTTCATCAGATATAGTACCTTGCAAAAGTATTTATCCCCTTTGGCGTTTTTCCTATTTCGTTGCATTACAACCTACAATTTAAATGACATTTTATTTGGATTTCATGTAATGGACACACACAAAATGGTCCAAATTATTGAAGTGAAATTTAAAAAATAGAAAAGTGGTGCGTGCGTATTTATTCATCCCCTTTGCTATGAAGCCCGTAAGTAAGATCTGGTGCAACCAATTACCTTCAGAAGTCACATAATTAGTTAAATAAAGTCCACCTGTGTGCCAATCCAAGTGTCACATGATCTGTCACATGATCTCAGTATATATGCACCTGTTCTGAAATGCCCCAGAGTCTGCAACACCACTAAACAAGGGATACCACCAAGCATGCAGCACCATGAAGACCAAAGAGCTCTCCGAACAGGTCAGGGACAGAGTTGTGGAGAAGTACAGATCAGGGTTGGTTTATAAAAAAATATCAGAAACTTTGAACATTCCACGGAGCACCATTAAATCCATTATTAAAAAATGCAAAAAATATGGCACCACAACAAACCTGCCAAGAGAGGGACCCCCACCAAAACTCATGGACCAGGCAAGGAGGGCATTAATCAGAGGCAACAACGAGACCAAAGATAACACTGAAGGAGCTGCAATGCCCCACAGCAGAGATTGGAGTATCTGTCCAAAGGACCACTAAACCGTACATCCCACAGAGCTGGGCTTTACGGAAGAGTGGCCAGAAAAAGCCATTGCTTAAAGAAAAAAATAAGCAAACACGTCTTCTGTTTCCAAAAGGCATGTGGAAGACTCCTCAAACATACGGAAGACGGTACTCTGGTCAGATAAGACTAAAACTGAACTTTTGGGCCATCAAAGAAAATGCTATGTTTGGTGCAAACCCAACACCTCTCATCACAGTGAAGCATGGTGGTGGCAGCATCATGTCGTGGGGATGTTTTTCATCGACAGGGACTGGAAAACTGGTCAGAATTGAATGAATGATGGATGGCTCTAAATACAGGGACGTTCTTGAGGTAAACCTGTTTCAGTCTTCCAGCGATTTGAGACTTTGATTGAGGTTCACCTTCCAGCAGGACAATGACCCTAAGCATACTGCTAAAGCAACACTTGAGTGGTTTAAGGGGAAACATTTAAATGTCTTGTAATGGCCTAGTCAAAGCCCAGGTCTCAATTCAATTGAGAATCTGTGGTATGACTTAAAGATTGCTGTACACCAGCAGAACTCATCCAACTTGAAGGAGATGGAGCAGTTTGCCTTGAAGAATGGTGAAAAATCCCAGTGGCTAGATGTGCCAAGCTTATAGAGACATACCCCAAGAGACTTGCAGCTGTAACTGCTGTAAAAGGTGGCTCTTGGCTCTACAAAGTATTGACTTTGGGGGGGTTGGGGGTGAGTAGTTATTTTGGTTCATTTCTGTTAGTTAGTTTCAGTTTTTTTTGTCTAATTTCTTGTTTGTTTCACCCCCCAAAAATATGTTGCATCTTCAAAGTGGTAGGCATGTTGTGTAAATCAAATGGTACGAACCCCCCAAAAATCCATTTTGATTCCAGGTCGCAAGGCAACAAAATAGGAAAAATGCCAAGGGGGGTGAATTATTTACCAAGCTACTATGCATGGGCATCTTTGCTGTACCTCAGTGGTGGCTAGTGCCATTAAAATGAGGAAGGATGATTTTTTTATGATCATGGCCTTATTACTATTATAGCATATTGGATGACTGTCATTCATATTCCATTCACCCAGCTCAATGTAATAACGATAGGTTTAGGATTTACATGATACTCAAATTTCCCTGTACCCATCATGAGGTTGCTACAACCTAGCCTATGAATTAAAGTTTACAACGTAGGCGCACAGGTCGAGAGAATTTTGAGTAATAAAGGTGACAGACAGTGACACATCCAATACCGTCTTGCACACTCTTGCCTGCATCTAGCTGATCTAGGGTGTAATCATTAGTGCAGTTGCAAAAAAGAGTTTCTATTGGACAAATTCAGGTATGTTTTTCCTTGTTCGTTCCATTTGCTTCCGTTTAAGAAACGTTTTTCAACAGAATCGGCGCAAAGAACACATCCCTGATCACACACAAACACAATTCACTTTCATATCAGACATCATTATTTCTCTCATCTATCTACAGCTTGGCTATACGACAATTCTTTAGTAAAGGTTGAATAGTCTATTGTTCAGCTAATAGCCCATCCTGCTATGCTTGTGAAAAACTAATAATAATACTTTTTCCCCTTTCCACGTTAAAGATTCCAATTGATAAAGTGTTTTTAGCCACAATCAGCCCCAACCCCAATTAATACGTCGCTCTGGATAAGAGCGTCTGCTAAATGACTTGCTAAATGACTTAAATGTAAATGTAAATGTAATACATTTGGGCACAGTCGATAGCGTGCTGGGGGTTCGAAACCTGCTTGTTTCATTACAATATTATGCCGGTCTCAGAGCAAATAGCCAGGAGCAGGAGTGGTAAACACTGTTGAAGTGTATAAGGAATGAGTTTGATACACCTGGTATTGGATATGGCTGTAAAAAAACTTGCTAAATAGCGATTTTTGTAAATGAACTTAATGACAAAAGAATATGCCCAATCGTTAGCCTCTACATTAACTCACATATTTCTCGCTGCATTTCACACTAGCTAAGTAAGTTCTCTCTCCCTCACGCTTTTGCTCTCTTGTTCAAAACTGTTCAACTATTGTCTTTCTCTCTGAGTCAACTACTCACCATATGTAATGCACTGCAGTGCTTGCTAGATTTAGCTTTCAGTACTAGAGTCATTCTCTGATCCTTTGATTGGGTGGACAACATGTCATTTCACGCTGCAAGAGCTCTGATAGGTTGGAGGATTGTCCTTCGGAAGTTGTCATAATTACTGTGTAAGTCTATGGAAGGGGGTGAGAACCATGAGCCTTCTAGGTTTTGTATTGAAGTCAATGTACCCAGAGGAGGACAGAAGCTAGCTGTCCTCCAAATACACAATGGTGCAACCCTACAGAGTGCTGCTGAGGCAACTGTAGACCTTCATTGCAAAACAGTGTGTTCTAATCAATTATTTGGTCACATTAATATATTTAGTATAGTTACAGTGAATATCTAAAAATAATAACTTTTTTAATGTTGCACTATTTTGTTTTTCTGAAATTCGCTGAGGAGGATGGTCCTCCCCTTCTTCCTCTGAGGAGCCTCCACTGCTGCACCTAATTGTATCCAATAATATTATAATATGATAGAATTCTGTGGGGCCTCTTGCAAATTATTACATGGCCAATATGTCAAATTCAAATATTATGTGACAATGTGGATTGGCTTCTAGCAAACATTCAGCATGACCCAATGTACCCAAAGGTCCTCCGAAGACGATATATCACAATCTGCCCCAGAAAGCGTCCACACCTGTCCACTATTATCCCAGTGGGCAAAACTGTTTGAAATGAATCATTGAAACTAGATTTAGTTCTGTGCATTTTGTTTATAGACTGTTTTTAATTAAATTTCCAGACTACCCTCTGCCTCCACAGCCACAGAGAAACTGTTAAGATTTCATTCCTTCCCTACATATTCTCTCATACATTTAATAACACTAGCCTTGGTCCTGATTTACCAGCCATTAGAAATTTTCCCTTGCATTTCTGTTATGCACAGTAATCAGAACATGCAAAGTTTCCTGAATGATTGAATTGCGTGTCTGAAAGCAGGTATTATTTGTTTAGACCGTCAAAAATAACATGCAATCGGGACTTGTTTTAATATTTACCATCCTGTGGCGACAAAAAGGTAAGTGCACATTTAGAGAAAAAATTACTTTTGAAAGGTATTCTGAACACACATTCACTCAGATTCATAGATCAATTCATAAAATGTCATTCTGACAGCCTCCAATGCCTTGCCAGCTGGTAATATTTAGTTTCAGTCTATGTCATGATTCAATCTATAATATCAATGTTATACAGAATGTGAGGTGAATAGCAACATTGATATTGTCATCCACTCACATCCGCTTCACCTGCATTGAAACTAACCTGTTGGCCTCCTTCCAAAGCTATCAGACAAGGCCCACTCCTTCTGATGCAAAGGGCACAATTTATGGCACACTTTGAGAGCTGTAAAAAGAAGAGTGATTTAAAGCAAGGGAGCCACTCCTAACTGTCCCACTATGATGCAGAGTTATCAACAGTGTCCGGAGACAAACAGTGTGGAGTTTTTTATGGCCAGCATCAACACTTATTTTACTTGGAGCATGTATGGAAAGTGGCAATATGATGGTCAGTTATTAGATGTACATTTAAGCTTCAGGGAATATATAAATAATGCATACAATACAGCTGGTAATGTTGGTATTCCAGTGATGAAGCATGCCCTGCATACTCTCCTACTGTTGGTCCATACTGAGTGTAGACTTTAGGGAGAGGAAACTGACTAATGGCCTTATCTCAAAACATCTGTGTGTGTGTAAAGCAACACGCATTCTCCTACTAAGGGTGTCTCTGATCACAGTTCAATAACTGAGTTACACGTTTTTCACACCCATATGGTATTTACAGTATATGACGTAGCATTAGTCAGGGAATGTCACCCCGCTCTTTGTACTAGAGGCAAAGGCCTGAGTGACAAAAACATGTAAGGAATCAATGCAGTGACCTGATGACATGCCACTGACAATTGATACCATTACTGATTGGCTATTCCATATTACTATAATCAATCTATATTTAAACAACAACAAAAAGATTAGTTATAGAATGTTATTTTTGATAAATAATTTTAATATAGAACTCAGTGACAATGGTTTCGGGTCAAACTAAATGGCCTCTACTTCAAAGTCTCAGAGCAAGTGACATCACCAATTGAAACGCTATTAGCAGGCACCCCACTAACTAGCTAGCCATTTCAAATCGGTTACACAAGGTTATTATAGTTTTGTGTTTATTTCTATTCGTTTTTCCTTTTTTATGTGAAATTCAGTTTAGTTTCATTTAGTTTTCAAACATAATTTGCTAGTTTTTATTTAGTTTTATAAAATATTTATATTTCGATTTTATGTTATGTTATTTTGTTTCAGTTTTAGTTAAAGTGTCAGGGACAGAAAGAATGTATGTGAGGCTTGGATCCATTTGTGTTATATAGATTTTGGGGTGTTTTTTCAGATGTCACTCTTTGCAACTGGGGGGGGCAGTAATACAAAAGGTGATGGTTCAGGTCGTAGGTTAGGTTAAAATGATAAAGTCAATAACAATGTGACTTGGAATTAAAAGGCACCAAGAATGGTGTGAAAAAATATGGTATAATTGTCACGTTCTGACCTTAGTTCTTTTGTTATGTCTTTGTTTTAGTATGGTCAGGGCGCAAGTTGGATGGGTTGTCTATGTTCCTTTTTCTATGATTTGGGATTTCTGCGTTTGGCCTGGTATGGTTCTCAATCAGAGGCAGCTGTCATTCATTGTCCCTGATTGAGAACCATACATAGGTAGCCTGGTTTCACTTTTGAGTTGTGGGTGATTATTTTCTGTGTCAGTGTTTGTGCCACACGGGACTGTTTCGTTTGTCATTTATTGTTTTGTTCAGTGTTCAATTACTTTATTAAAAGATATGAACGCCCTTAAGTTCAATTATATTCATTAATAACTTTAGTGAAGTGGGCAACATAGCCAAAACCTTTGATTTACAGCACCCTACTAGCGTGGAGGGACTGTAAGAAAAACCTGGGCATTTCCTCCCAAATATGTTCTCACTCGCCTATAGTAGGCAACCCAGACTTGCCAAAAGCCCTGAGGGATGCCAACGTTAATCTTTGGCATACTCTAGGAATCAGGACCTTTTCAGACCTTTTTCATCAGAAAACCACTACACTGAAATCCTTTCAATATGTCATGTTTTGTCATATATTGTCATGTCTTGTCCCTGTGCTTTCTCTTCTATTCGTTTCCCCCTGCTGGTCTTATTAGGTTTCTTTCCCTCTCTCTCTATCCCTCTCTCTCTCTATCCCTCTCTCTCTCTATCGTTCCGTTCCTGCTCCCAGCTGTTCCTCATTCGTCCTAACTACCTCGTTTACTCTTTCACACCTGTCCCCTATTTTGATCTCTGATTAGAGTCCCTATTTCTCCCTCTGTTTCTGCGTCCTTGTCGGATCCTTGTTTGATGTTTGCTGTGCTGTGTTCTTGTTCCGTCGTGTTTTTGCCTTCTTCAGATGCTGCGTGTGAGCAGGTGTCTATATCAGCTACGGCCTGCACCTTCCTGAAGCGACCTGCAGTCTATGGTCGCATCTCCTGTTGTAACCGCCTCGATCCACCGGTTACCTCCTGGGCTTCCGGGTCTCCGGAGCCCAGAATTAATAACCCACCGTGCTACTCTGGGGAGCCCACTGAATGTCGCTCGTTCCTTACCCAGTGTGATATAGTGTTCTCTCTCCAGCCTCACACGTACTCCAGGGGTATTGCTCGTATCGCCTACGTCATATCTCTCCTTACTGGACAGGCTCGGGAGTGGGGCACGGCTATCTGGGAGGCAAGGGCTGAGTGTACTAACCAGTATCAGAACTTTAAGGAGGAGATGATACGGGTTTTTGATCGTTCTGTTTTTGGGAAAGAAGCTTCCTGGTCCCTGTCTTCCCTATGTCAAGGTATTCGATCCATAACGGATTACTCTATAGAGTTTCGCACTCTTGCTGCCTCCAGTAACTGGAACGAGCAGGCGTTGCTCGCTCGTTTTCTGGAGGGACTCCACGCTAAGGTTAAGGATGAGATTCTCTCCCGGGAGGTTCCATCCAGCGTGGATTCTTTGATTGAACTCGCTATTCGCATTGAACGACGGGTAGATCTTCGTCACCGAGCTCATGGAAGAGAGCTCGCGTTAACTGTGTCCCCCCTCTCCCCGACACTACCATCTTTCCCCACTGACTCAGGTGTTGAGCCCATGCAGCTGGGGGGTATTCGCATCTCGACTAAGGAGAGGGAACGGAGAATCACCAACCGCCTCTGTCTCTATTGCGGTTCCGCTGGTCATTTTGTAATTTCATGTCCAGTTAAGGGCCAGAGCTCATCAGTAAGCGGAGGGCGACTGATAAGCGCTACTACTCTGTCCTCTCCGTCAAGTACCTGTACTACCTTGCCGGTCCATCTACGCTGGACCGGATCGGCAGCTTCCTGCAGTGCATTAATAGACTCTGGGGCGGAGGGCTGTTTTATGGACGAAGCCTGGGCTCGGGAACATGACATTCCTCTCAGACAGTTAGGGGAGCCCACTGTCATGTTCGCCTTGGATGGTAGTCCTCTCCCCAGTATATTATGTGAAATACTACCTTTAACCCTCACAGTATCTGGTAACCATAGTGAGACCATTTCCTTTTTGATTTTTTGTTCACCTTTTACACCTGTTGTTTTGGGTCATCCCTGGCTAGAGTGTCATAATCCTTCTTTTGATTGGTCTAGTAATTCTATCCTTTCCTGGAACGTTTCTTGTCATGTGAAATGTTTAATGTCTGCTATTCCTCCTGTTTCTTCTGCTCCCTCTTCACAGGAGGAACCTGGTGATTTGACAGGAGGGCCGGAGGAATATCATGATCTGCGCACGGTCTTCAGTCGGTCTAGAGCCACCTCCCTTCCTCCTCACCGGTCGTATGATTGTTGTACTGATCTCCTCAAGAAGCGTTTTGCATCCGCTCCTATCCTTGTTGCACCTGACGTCACTAAACAGTTCATTGTCGAGGTAGACGCGTCGGGGGGTGGGCGTGGGAGCCATTCTGTCCCAGC
This sequence comes from Oncorhynchus gorbuscha, assembly GCF_021184085.1. NCBI lineage: Eukaryota > Metazoa > Chordata > Actinopteri > Salmoniformes > Salmonidae > Oncorhynchus > Oncorhynchus gorbuscha. Next base: position 53,845,707 of record NC_060190.1, read on the forward strand.
GCTCCCATACTGACGATGGGGTCCACCCTTGCGCGTATTTTTCTCATCACCTGTCGCCGTCGGAACGTAACTATGATGTGGCTAACCGCGAACTGCTCGCCATCCGTTTAGCCCTAGGCGAATGGCGACAGTGGTTGGAGAGGGCGACCGTTCCTTTTGTCGTTTGGACTGACCAAAAGAACCTTGAGTACATCCGTTCTGCCAAACGACTCAATGCGCGTCAAGCTCGTTGGGCGTTGTGTTTCGCTCGTTTCGAGTTCGCGATTTCTTATCGCCCGGGTACTAAGAACACCAAGCCTGATGCTTTATCCCGTCTCTTCAGTTCTTCTGTAGCGTCTACCGACCCCGAGGGGATTCTCCCTGAGGGGCGTGTTGTCAGGTTGAATGTCTGGGGAATTGAGAGACAGGTTAAGCAAGCACTCACTCACACTCCGTCGCCGCGCGCTTGTCCTAGTAACCTTCTTTTCGTTCCCGTTTCTACTCGTCTGGCCGTTCTTCAGTGGGCTCACTCTGCCCAGTTAGCTGGCCACCCCGGCGTTCGGGGTACGCTTGCTTCTATTCGCCAGCGTTTTTGGTGGCCTACTCAGGAGCGTGACACGCGCCGTTTCGTGGCTGCTTGTTCGGACTGCGCGCAGACTAAGTCCGGTAACTGTCTTCCTGTTTCTGCTCCTGGCCTTGCTGGGTCTCAGTCTGTCCCCAGCCACCGCATCTCTCCTGGTCCTGCTCCTGCACTTGCTGTGTCTCAGTCTGTCCACAGCCACCGCCTCTCTCCTGTTCCTGGTCTTAGCCTTGCTGTGTCTCAGTCTGTCCCTAGTTGTTACTCTCCTGGCCTGTTTGGTCCTGATTGCTCTAACGCTTAGAGTTCTCTACCCGTGTCTCATTTTTATTAGAGTTATTGCCCTAGATTCCTCTTCATCGTCTCCCGTTACGGTCCTGAGGAGAGGAGTTGGGTTCTTTCTCGGGACATGCTGGACCGTTCGTTGATCAATGATTTCCTCCGTTGCCGCCAGGGTTCCTCCTCGAGTGCGCCAGGAGGCGCTCGGTGAGTGGGGGGGGGTACTGTCATGTTTTGTCATATATTGTCATGTCTTGTCCCTGTGCTTTCTCTTCTATTCGTTTCCCCCTGCTGGTCTTATTAGGTTTCTTTCCCTCTCTCTCTATCCCTCTCTCTCTCTATCCCTCTCTCTCTCTATCGTTCCGTTCCTGCTCCCAGCTGTTCCTCATTCGTCCTAACTACCTCGTTTACTCTTTCACACCTGTCCCCTATTTTGCCCTCTGATTAGAGTCCCTATTTCTCCCTCTGTTTCTGCGTCCTTGTCGGATCCTTGTTTGATGTTTGCTGTGCTGTGTTCTTGTTCCGTCGTGTTTTTGCCTTCTTCAGATGCTGCGTGTGAGCAGGTGTCTATATCAGCTACGGCCTGCGCCTTCCTGAAGCGACCTGCAGTCTGTGGTCGCATCTCCTGTTGTTCCCCTCTACTGACTAGAGGGTTTCAGTTTTCCTGTTTGGACTTTACCAGTGATAATATCCAGGATTATCGTTTTTGTTAAAGACTGGAATAAACTCTGTTTCTGTTAAGTCGCTTTTGGGTCCTCATTCACCTGCATAACACAAGAGCTCTGCAGTGAATTCAATGTGCCAAGATCCCATTTAAAAATATATATATCTTCAAATTAGACATGTAATTTCCTCATTTACTTCCAAGAGGAGGTTTAGAACTCAGTTGAATGAAGTTGAAACCCTTCTTGTCACAGCACAATCCTTTAAAGGCAACATATGTTATATCTGTAGACTCCTTTCTGAGAAAGGAGGCTCCTCCTTTACTCCTTTGAAAATATTCTGGGAAAAGGACCTTGGTCTGACTATCAGTGATAAGCTATGGGAGGAGGTTTGCAACAGGGTATACTGCACCTCTACTAATGTAAAACTGAAAGAATCTAATTAAACATTTTTGTACAAATTTTATTACACTCCTTTGAGACTCCATAGAATGAAAATAGATATGTCTCCTAACTGTAAAAGATGTACCTCTGAAAGTGGAACCTATATGCATGTATTTTGGAGCTGTAGAGAGATTGCCAGATGCTGCCAGATTCAGATTCTATACATACTGCTGCACAGAAAATACTAGATGTACAGTTTGATATGACCCCGTGTATCTATCTTCTTAATGCCCAGCAGAACTTTGTTCTTGATCCTGATGGAGAAAATTTGCTTATGACTATTACATACTTTGCTAAGAAATGTATTCTTCTATTGTGGGCCTCTAATACCCCTCCTACATTTAAAATGTGGATTGATCAGATTGTTGACTTTCTCCCTCTTGAAAATCTCACTTATGACCTCCACAAGAGACAGACCAAGTTTGACAGACTCTGGTCTCCACCATTCAACTATATTTCAAACTGGACAGAGTGAACGGGGTGATTAGGGAAATGAGCAGATACGTTTAAAAAAAAAAGTTATTTATTTCACCTTTATTTAACCAGGTAGGCTAGTTGAGAACAAGTTCTCATTTGCAACTGCGACCTGGCCAAGATAAAGCATAGCAGTGTGAACAGACAACACAGAGTTACACATGGAGTAAACTATTAACAAGTCAATAACACAGTAGAAAAAAAGGGAGTCTATATACATTGTGTGCAAAAGGCATGAGGTAGGCGAATAATTGCAATTTAGCAGATTAACACTGGAGTGATAAATGATCAGATGGTCATGTACAGGTAGAGATATTGGTGTGCAAAAGAGCAGAAAAGTAAATAAATAAAAACAGTATGGGGATGAGGTAGGTAAAAATGGGTGGGCTATTTACCGATAGACTATGTACAGCTGCAGCGATCGGTTAGCTGCTCAGATAGCAGATGTTTGAAGTTGGTGAGGGAGATAAAAGTCTCCAACTTCAGCGATTTTTGCAATTCGTTCCAGTCACAGGCAGCAGAGAACTGGAACGAAAGGCGGCCAAATGAGGTGTTGGCTTTAGGGATGATCAGTGAGATACACCTGCTGGAGCGCGTGTTACGGGTGGGTGTTGCCATCGTGACCAGTGAACTGAGATATGGCAGAGCTTTACCTAGCATGGACTTGTAGAGGACCTTACATGTTGTGTAAGGTGCTGTAAAATCTAAAAACTAATTATTGGCTCGTCGTCTCAGCGAAGGCTAGAAATAGCTAATAAGAACCTTGATAGTGCTGCTGGAAGTTTTACATATGTTTTTTAATATATTTATTTTCATTGTTCTTTGTGAGTACGTGTATGTATATGTAGGATATGTGTGAATGTATGTATGTATGTATGTATGTATGTATGTATGTATGTATGTATGTATGTATGTATGTATGTATGTATGTATGTATGTATGTATGTATGTATGTATGTATGTATGTATGTATGTATGTATGTATGTATGTATGTATGTATGTATGTATGTATGTATGTATGTATATGTGTACGTATGTATATGTGTATGTGTGTGTATATAAAGATATATATGTGTATGTATATATACACCAAAAAAAACATTATTTGTTATTATTTTTATCATTATTATTATTATTATAATTTTTATTACATATTTAAAATTAAAAAATTGTTTTACCTGTCACATCTGTGAATGTGTTTTGTTGGTTGATTGAAAAACAAGAAAACTTAATAAAACTTTAAATTGAAAAATAAAAGATATGAACACTTACCACACTGCGCATTGGTCCTCCGCTCCTTCATACAACGACCATTACAATAATGAAACTCTCTCTTTCGCCCATGTTACCACCAATCCAATGCTTTAAACTTTGCTTAAATGTAGACCAACAACATTATCCCAGAAACCCTAGACACATTCCAATTTGCATAGCGCCCCAACAGATCCACAGATGATGCAGTCTCCTTGCACTCCACAGTGCCCTTTCACACCTGGACAAAAGGAACACCTATGTGAGAATGCTATTCATTGACTACAGTTCAGCGTTTAACACCATAGTGCCCTCAAAGCTCATCACTAAGCTAAGGACCCTGGGACTAAACACCTCCCTCTGCAACTGGATCCTGGACCTCCTGATGGGCCGCCCCCAGGTGGTAAGGGTAGGTAACAACACATCCGCCACGCTGATCCTCAACACAGGGGGCCCTCAGGGGTGTGTGCTCAGCCCCCTCCTGTACTCCCTGTTCACTAATCACTGCACGGCCAGGCACGACTCCAACACCATCATTAAGCTTGCTGACGACACAACAGCCTGATCACCGACAACGATGAGACAGCCTATAGGGAGGAGGTCAGAGACCTGACCGTGTGGTGCCAGGACAACAACCTCTCACTCAATGTGATCAAGACAAAGGAGATGATTGAGGACTGAGCACGCCCCCATTCACATCAACAGGGCTGCAGGGGAGTAGGTTGCGAGCTTCAAGTTCCTTGGTGTCCACATCACCAACAAACTAACATATTCCAAGCACACCAAGACAGTTGTGAAGAGGGCACGACAAAACCTATTCCCTCTCAGGAGACTGAAAAGATTTGTCATGGGTCCTCAGATCTTTAAAAGGTTCTACAGCTGCACCATCGAGAGCATCCTGACGGGTTGCATCACTGTCTGGTATAACAACTGCTCGGCCTCCGACCGCAAGGCACTACAATACGACCCATTATATCACTGGGGCCAAGCTTTCTGCCATCCAGGATCTTTATACCAGGCGGTGTCAGAGGAAGGCCCTACAAATTTTCAAAGACTCCAGACACCTTAGTCATAGACTGTTCTCTCTGCTACCGCACAGCAAGTATTACCGGAGCGCCAAGTCTAGGTCCAAGAGGCTTCTAAACAGCTTCTACCCCCACGCCATAAGCCTCCTGAACATCTAATCAAATGGCAACCCAGTCTATCTGCACCCCCCCCCCCCCTTGTACGCTGCTGCTACTCTCGGTTTATTATCTATGCATAGTCACTTTAATAACTCTACCTACATGTACATATTACCTCAATTACCTCGACTAATTGGTGCCCCCGCACATTGACTCTGTACCGCTATAGCCTCGCTATTATTATTTTACTGCTGCTCTTTAATTATTTGTTCCTTTGTTTCTTTTTTTAGGTATTTTTCTTAAAACTGCATTGTTGGTTAAGGGCTTGTAAGCAAGCATTTCACTGTCTACACCTGTTGTATTCGGCGCATGTGACAAATACAATTTGATTTGATTTGAAATGTAAGAAGAATCAAGTTAGCTACCTAGCCAAGTTTTTCTCTGTTAGCTAGTGATAGTGATGCACAAGGTAGGCTTATTTGAAACAGTTACATCCCATTTACCCACCAGATTAAGTAAACCGCCAAAAAGCTTGAAAGCCACATTCTATAAGTTTAGAATACATTTTATTTTTCTCTTATTTTATTTTAGTTCGTTTTGGAGTTAAAGATAATAGTTTACATATAGTTTTAGCCTTTCAAATGGGTTTGTTAATTATTTTATTTCAGTTAATAAAAAATAGTTTTTTCATGATACATTTTAGTTTTAGTTTGCTATAATAACTTTCTTAGAGCCCAAAGGGCAATCATTATACCATCCAGATGAATTCAAATAAATCCTGTACAGACCTCAACAAATATGTCTAATTAGCATAAAAGTCTGTGTAATAGTGTTATTTTGTGCAAACTATGCAAAGTTTGTCTAGCTTCAGCATAAAGATATATACAGTTGAAGTCAGAAGTTTACAGACACTTAGGTTGGAATTATTAAAACTAGTTTTCAAACACTCCACAAACTTCTTGTTTAACAAACTATAGTTTGGGCAAGTCAGTTAGGACATCTACTTTATACATGACACAAGTCATTTTTCCAACAATTGTTTGCAGAAAGATTACTTCACTTGTAATTCACTGTATCACAATTTCAGTGGGTCAGAAGTTTAAATACACTAAGTTGACTGTGCCTTTAAACAGCTTGGAAAATTCCAGAAAATGATGTCATGGCTTTAGAAGCTTCTGATAGGCTAACTGACATCATTTCAGTCAATTGTAGGTGTACCTGTGGATGTATTTCAAGGCCTACCTTCAAACTCAGTGCCTCATTGCTTGGCATCATGGGAAAATCAAAAGAAATTAGCCAAGACCTCAGGAAAAAAATTGTAGACCTCCACAAAAAGCATTGCAGTATTTTGACCACGACGGCCTGATTCACACAGTCTCCTTTGAACAGCTGATGTTGAAATGTGTCTTGTTACTTGAACTCTGTGAAGCATTTTTGGGGTTTTTCATTTCTGAGGCTGGTAACTCTAATGAACTTATCCTCTGCAGCAGAGGTAACTCTGTGTCTTCATTTCCTGTGGCGGTCCTCATGAGAGCCAGTTTCATCATAGCGCTTTCAAAGTTCTTGAAATTTCCCAGATTGACTGACCATGTCTTAAAGTAATGATGGACTTTCATTTCTCTTTGCTTATTTGAGCTGTTCTTACCATAATATGCTTGGTATTTTACCAAATAGGGCTGTCTTCTGTATACCACCCACATTGTCACAACATAACTGATTGGCGCAAACGCATTAAGAAGCAGAGAAATTGCACAAATGAACTGTTAACAAGGCACACCTGTTAATTGAAATGCATTCCAGGTGACTACCTTATGAAGCTGGTTGAGAGAATGCCAAGCGTATGGAAAGTTGTCATCAAGGCAAATGGTGGCTACTTTGAAGAATCTCAAATATATTTGTTTCACACTTTTTTTGTAACTATGATTTAATGTGTGTTATTTCATAGTTTTGATGTCTTCACTATTATTCTACAATGTAGGAAATAGCAACAGTAAATAAAAACCCTGGACTGTGGATAGTTTACATAAAGATAGTTTGTGTGACAGTAAACAGGGATTCCTTGTTAACCAACGTGGTAAGTGGAGGTGTGTGACCGACTGTAGAAGACATACCATCAAGTGTGTCCATAAAAACATCAGACTTGGGATGAGGTCAGAGAGGATTTATGAATCCACCTTTATGACATTGTAAAATCCACCATCACCACTCATTAACCCGTGAGAAATACGTTTCTTCCGTTTGCAGATCGGCCAATCCTAGGCCTGCATGTCTGAACTGAGTTGAGAGTCAACCCTTTAAAAGGAAGGAGGGAGATGAACGGAGAGCAGAAACTGAGGTGAGCAATCTTCCAAACACACCAACAACAGCAAGACTAAAGGCTCAAAGCAAACCTCTCAAAAGACAAGATGAAGACCATTCTCTCCATTGCTCTCATGGTCCTGGCTCTCTGTCTGGTGTCTGAAGCCCAAGCTGTCAAAGTACAGGTAAGGGCTCCTCTTAAAGCAAGGTTTACCTTACTATAATGTACTATAATATGATGACTATTGACTGCAGATATGTCAAAATGGTCAATGGTAATCTAATGAAATAATGTTTTGTTAACCCTCGGTATGTAGCTGTAACAGACAAAATTCTGTGTAGCATTTTCTTTTTAGCAACAAGGCATATACTTGGTGCAAGCCAGCATTACAAGTCTATGGGCATCCTCCTCACATTCAGAATGTGTAAAGCATTGCAATGATTGGCTGAGACCCCAATATGACCCATAGATATGGTGCTTTGTCTAAACTTTGTCTATGTCCTCTCATCTCTTCTCTGTAGGAGGGAGACTTTTATTTCTCACTGGAATCAGTGAAGAAGCTCCAAGAACTGACAGCAGAGGGCAGCAATGTAAACAGGATGCAGAATCCTCTTCTCGCCAGCAGCAGCTTTGCTTCTGTCTGTGCTAACCCTTCCCTGCCACAGGAGTTCATGCCCCTTTGCATGAAGAGAGGGGCAAGTATGTCCCTCTCAAGACTAGGTAAGAAAAGACCACTCTATAGCATAATATCCACTACAGTCCAACTTGGTGGATCGGACCAGATTGTGATAAGACCGTAATCATTTGCTGATGGAGTCATTGATTGGAATTGTATATAGAACATGTCTCTCTTATGTACATCTAGTTGGTCTCTACAATATGCAGTTGTAGTTTGATTGATTGAGTGATTATGGAACATGTTTTAACACTGTACCTTTCTCTTCTTTCTTCCAGCTGCTGTGCCTATGGACATCTGTGAGATCTGTGCCTTTGCTGCCTGCACAGGCTGTTAGTCAAAATATCAACCTGACAGCCATCAGAAGACAAGCCCCTCACATTTCTCATTCTGCATATCGTGACAACAATTTTGATCTCGTGTTTAAAATTGCCATCTTCAGATGGCCAAAAACATAATTGGCTCAAAAATTCTAAACTGATTAATTGATGGAGGCTCATTTTCTAGAAACTGTTACTTTGGAGCATATTTAGCACTTATTTGACTGTTTTTCTTTGTATCAATTGACTTTTATTTTGGGGGTTTGGGGTTTGTTACAGTTCTATCTTACAAGGCTTTGTACTTATTTAATGTTCTTTTTGTTTTCATTGACACAAGTCTTTGGAGTTTTGTATTCTTTTGTATGTTTATGAATGCCTCATGTTTAATAAAAAAGCATTGAAAAACACATATTGTTGTTTGAGTGAGTGGTCTACCAACTGTAACTGGCTGGCAAATCTTGAATAGAACATTTGACAAACTGACTGAAATTGGAACAACACTGAGAACAATACTTCACCCACAATTTGGATGAAACCTGAAATGTGTGTCTTTCCCCAAATATTTATTGAGAGTGAACCTTGAATAGAGCATATATTTGATAAACTAGCGGACATTGGCACAACACATGGAATAATACTTCATCCACTTTTGGTTGAAACTTGGCATTTGTGTCTTTTCCCCAACACTTCCATTGAGAGGACGATAGTACACCCCAAGGGCTAACGCCTGTCCCCAGTGCACAACTTACATCCGACAGTCTATTGTCACTGTACTTTTGCTTCACTACCTAAAAATTATTAATTATTGGTGCATAGCTTCGTAGACAGTAGTAGATTTCACAACAGCAATAGAAGCCAGCAACCCTTTGGTTGCTAGTACATCTCACACTGTTGCCAGTGCTGGGATTTTAATCAGCACCCCTCAGGATTCTGCTCCTTATATCTAACCTGTAGGACAGGGTTGGGATGGTCTTCTTGTCCCATCCCAAGCTAGCACACCTGACTCAAAAAATCCACTAATCGCAATCTTCAATTTAGAATCCCATTAGTTTAATCAGGTGTGTCAGCTATGCATCCCTTTAAATCCTCTTAAGGATGCACCCCTTTGTTTAAATTTAGCCAAAAATGACATACCCAAATCCAACTGCCTGTAACTCAGGCCCTGAAGCAAGAATATGCATATTATTGATACCATTTGAAAGGAAACACTTTGAAGTTTGGGGAAATGTGAAAGGAATGTTGGAGAATATAAAACAATAGATCTGGTAAAAGATCATTCAAAGAAAAAAAAAACTGTTATTTTGTATTTTTTTATGTACCATCATCTTTGAAATGCAAAATGCCATAGTGTATTATTCCAGCCCATGTGCAATTTAGATTTTGGCCAATAGATGGCCACAGTGTATGTGCAAAGTTGTGGACTGATCCAATGAACCATTGCATTTCTGATCAAAATTGTGTATCAAGACTGCCCAAATGTGCCTAATTTGTTTATTACTAACTTTTCATGTTCAAAACTGTTGCACTCTCCTCAAACAATAGCATGGTATTATTTCACTGTAATAGCTACTTTAAATTGGACAATGCAGTTAAATTAACAAGAATTTAAGCTTTCTGCCAATATCAGATATGTCTATATCCTGGGAAATGTTCTTGTTACTTACAACCTCATGCTAATCGCATTAGCCTACGTGTCATGCAGGTGAAAGAGGACCCAAAAGCGACTTAACAGAAACAGAGTTTATTAAAGTCCAAAACGGAATAACAGAAATCCTCTAGACTTGTAGAGGGGAAACAACAGGAGAAGCGGCCACAGACTGCAGGTCGCTTTTCGGGTAGGCGCAGGCCGTAGTCGACTGAGACACCTGCTCACACGCAGCATCTGATGAAGGCACAAAACACGACAGGACAGGGTGATACACAATCACGGCAAAAACACGACAGGACAGGGCGAAACGCAATCACAGCATGGTGAATACAATACAAGGAACCGACGGGACAGGAACGGATCACAAAGGAATAAATAGGGACTCTAATCAGGGGAAAGGATCGGGAACAGGTGTGGGAAGACTAAATGATGATTAGGGGAATAGGAACAGCTGGGAGCAGGAACGGAACGACAGAGAGAAGAGAGAGCGAGAGAGTGAGAGAGGGAGGGGGAGAGAGAGGGATAGAAGGAGGGAAAGAACCAAACAAGACCAGCAGAGGGAAACGAATAGCATGGGGAGCACAGGGACAAGACATGACAATAAATGACAAACATGACAGTACCCCCCACTCACCGAGCGCCTCCTGGCGCACTCGAGGAGGAATCCTGGCGGCAACGGAGGAAATCATCGATGAGCGAACGGTCCAGCACGTCCCGAGACGGAACCCAACTCCTCTCCTCAGGACCGTAACCCTCCCAATCCACTAGGTATTGGTGACCCCGTCCCCGAGAACGCATGTCCATAATCTTATGTACCTTGTAAATAGGTGCGCTCTCGACAAGGACGGGAGGGGGAGGGAAGACGAACGGGGGTGCGAAGAAAGGGCTTAACACAGGAGACATGGAAGACAGGATGGACGCGACGAAGATGTCGCGGAAGAAGCAGTCGTACAGCGACAGGATTGACGACCTGGGAGACACGGAACGGACCAATGAACCGCGGAGTCAACTTACGAGAAGCTGTCGTAAGAGGAAGGTTGCGAGTGGAAAGCCACACTCTCTGGCCGCAACAATACCTTGGACTCTTAATCCTGCGTTTATTGGCGGCTCTCACCGTCTGTGCCCTGTAACGGCAAAGTGCAGACCTCACCCTCCTCCAGGTGCGCTCACAACGTTGGACAAACGCTTGAGCGGAGGGAACGCTGGACTCGGCAAGCTGGGATGAGAACAGAGGAGGCTGGTAACCCAGACTACTCTGAAACGGAGATAACCCGGTAGCAGACGAAGGAAGCGATTGTGAGCGTATTCTGCCCAGGGAGCTGTTCTGCCCAAGACGCAGGGTTTCTGAAAGAAAGGCTGCGTAGTATGCGACCAATCGTCTGATTGGCCCTCTCTGCTTGACCGTTAGACTGGGGATGAAACCCGGAAGAGAGACTGACGGACGCACCAATCAAACGACAGAACTCCCTCCAAAACTGTGACGTGAATTGCGGGCCTCTGTCTGAAACGGCGTCTAACGGGAGGCCATGAATTCTGAATACATTCTCAATAATGATTTGTGCCGTCTCCTTAGCGGAAGGAAGTTTAGCGAGGGGAATGAAATGTGCCGCCTTAGAGAACCTATCGACAACCGTCAGAATCACAGTCCTCCCCGCAGACAAAGGCAGACCGGTAATGAAGTCTAAGGCAATGTGAGACCATGGTCGAGAAGGAATGGGGAGCGGTCTGAGACGACCGGCAGGAGGAGAGTTACCCGACTTAGTCTGCGCGCAGTCCGAACAAGCAGCCACAAAACGGCGCGTGTCTCGCTCCTGAGTCGGCCACCAAAAGCGCTGGCGAATAGACGCAAGAGTGCCTCGAACACCGGGATGACCAGCTAACTTGGCAGAGTGAGCCCACTGAAGAACAGCCAGACGAGTGGAAACAGGAACGAAAAGGAGGTTACTAGGACAAGCGCGCGGCGACGCAGTGTGCGTGAGTGCTTGCTTAACCTGTCTTTCAATTCCCCAGACTGTTAACCCGACAACACGCCCATAAGGAAGAATCCCCTCGGGATCAGTAGAAGCCACAGAAGAACTAAACAGACGGGATAAGGCATCAGGCTTGGTGTTCTTGCTACCCGGACGGTAAGAAATCACAAACTCGAAACGAGCGAAAAACAACGCCCAACGAGCTTGACGGGCATTAAGTCGTTTGGCAGAACGGATGTACTCAAGGTTCTTATGGTCTGTCCAAACGACAAAAGGAACGGTCGCCCCCTCCAACCACTGTCGCCATTCGCCTAGGGCTAAGCGGATGGCGAGCAGTTCACGGTTACCCACATCATAGTTGCGCTCAGATGGCGACAGGCGATGAGAAAAATAAGCGCAAGGATGAACCTTATCGTCAGACTGGAAGCGCTGGGATAGGATGGCTCCCACGCCTACCTCTGAAGGCGTCAACCTCGACAATGAATTGTCTAGTGACGTCAGGAGTAACGAGGATAGGAGCGGACGTAAAACGTTCTTTTAGAAGATCAAAAGCTCCCTGGGCGGAACCGGACCACTTAAAACACGTCTTGACAGAAGTAAGAGCTGTGAGAGGGGCAGCAACTTGACCGAAATTACGAATGAAACGCCGATAGAAATTAGCGAAACCTAAAAGCGCTGCAACTCGACACGTGACCTTGGAACGGGCCAATCACTGACAGCTTGGACCTTAGCGGAATCCATCTGAATGCCTTCAGCGGAAATAACGGAACCGAGAAAAGTAACGGAGGAGACATGAAAAGAGCACTTCTCAGCCTTTACGTAGAGACAATTCTCTAAAAGGCGCTGTAGAACACGTCGAACGTGCTGAACATGAATCTCGAGTGACGGAGAAAAAATCAGGATATCGTCAAGATAGACAAAAACAAAAATGTTCAGCATGTCTCTCAGAACATCATTAACTAATGCCTGAAAAACAGCTGGCGCATTGGCGAGACCGAACGGCAGAACCCGGTACTCAAAATGCCCTAACGGAGTGTTAAACGCCGTTTTCCACTCGTCCCCCTCTCTGATGCGCACGAGATGGTAAGCGTTACGAAGGTCCAACTTAGTAAAGCACCTGGCTCCCTGCAGAATCTCGAAGGCTGATGACATAAGGGGAAGCGGATAACGATTCTTAACCGTTATGTCATTCAGCCCTCGATAATCCACGCAGGGCGCAGAGTACCGTCCTTCTTTTTAACAAAAAGAACCCCGCCCCGGCCGGAGAAGAAGAAGGCACTATGGTACCGGCGTCAAGAGACACAGACAAATAATCCTCGAGAGCCTTACGTTCGGGAGCCGACAGAGAGTATAGTCTACCTCGAGGAGGAGTGGTCCCCGGAAGGAGATCAATACTACAATCATACGACCGGTGAGGAGGAAGGGAGTTGGCTCGGGACCGACTGAAGACCGTGCGCAGATCATGATATTCCTCCGGCACTCCTGTCAAATCGCCAGGTTCCTCCTGAGAAGTAGGGACAGAAGAAATGGGAGGGATGGCAGACATTAAACACTTCACATGACAAGAAACGTTCCAGGATAGGATAGAATTACTAGACCAATTAATAGAAGGATTATGACATACAAGCCAGGGATGACCCAAAACAACAGGTGTAAACGGTGAACGGAAAATCAAAAAAGAAATAGTCTCACTGTGGTTACCAGATACTGTGAGAGTTAAAGGTAGTGTCTCAAATTTGATACTGGGAAGATGACTACCATCTAAGGCAAACATGGGCGTAGGCCTGTCTAACGGTCTGAAAGGAATGTTATGTTTCCGAGCCCATGCTTCGTCCATGAAACAACCCTCAGCCCCAGAGTCAATCAAAGCACTGCATGTAGCACCCGAACCGGTCCAGCGTAGATGGACCGACATAGTAGTACAAGATCTAGATGAAGGGACCTGAGTAGTAGCGCTCACCAGTAGCCCTCCGCTTACTGATGGGCTCTGGCCTCTTACTGGACATGAATTAACAAAATGTCCAGCAACTCCGCAATAGAGGCACAGGCGGTTGGTGATCCTCCGTTCCCTCTCCTTATTCGAGATGCGAATCCCTCCCAGCTGCATGGGCTCAGTCTCAAAGCCAGAGGAGGGAGATGGTTGCGATGCGGAGCAGGAAACACCGTTGATGCGAGCTCTCCTCCACGAGCCCGGTGACGAAGATCTACCCGTCGTTCTATGCGGATGGCGAGAGCAATCAAAGAGTCCACATCTGAAGGAACCTCCCGGGAGAGAATCTCATCCTTAACCACTGCGTGGAGTCCCTCCAGAAAACGAGCGAGCAGCGCCGGCTCGTTCCACTCACTAGAGGCAGCAAGAGTGCGAAACTCAATGGAATAATCCGTTATGGACCGTTCACCTTGGCATAAGGAAGCCAGGGCCCTAGAAGCCTCCCCACCAAAAACTGAACGGTCAAAAACCTGAATCATCTCCTCTTTAAAGTTCTGGAATTCGTTAGAGCAATCAGCCCTTGCCTCCCAGATAGCTGTGCCCCATTCTCGAGCCCGGCCAGTAAGGAGTGAAATGACGTAAGCAACCCGAGCTCTCTCTCTAGAGTATGTGTTGGGTTGGAGAGAGAACACAATCTCACACTGCGTGAGAAAGAAGCGGCACTCAGTGGGCTGCCCGGAGTAGCAAGGTGGGTTATTAACCCTAGGTTCTGGAGGCTCGGCAGGCCAGGAAGTAACAGGTGGCACGAGACGTAGACTCTGGAACTGTCCAGAGAGGTCGGAAACCTGAGCAGCCAGGTTTTCCACGGCATGGCGAGCAGCAGACAATTCCTGCTCGTGTCTGCCGAGCATGGCTCCTTGGATCTCGACGGCAGTGTAACGAGCGTCTGAAGTCGCTGGGTCCATTCCTTGGTCGGTTCCTTCTGTCATGCAGGTGAAAGAGGACCCAAAAGCGACTTAACAGAAACAGAGTTTATTAAAGTCCAAAACGGAATAACAGAAATCCTCTAGACTTGTAGAGGGGAAACAACAGGAGAAGCGGCCACAGACTGCAGGTCGCTTCGGGTAGGCGCAGGCCGTAGTCGACTGAGACACCTGCTCACACGCAGCATCTGATGAAGGCACAAAACACGACAGGACAGGGTGATACACAATCACGGCAAAAACACGACAGGACAGGGCGAAACGCAATCACAGCATGGTGAATACAATACAAGGAACCGACGGGACAGGAACGGATCACAAAGGAATAAATAGGGACTCTAATCAGGGGAAAGGATCGGGAACAGGTGTGGGAAGACTAAATGATGATTAGGGGAATAGGAACAGCTGGGAGCAGGAACGGAACGACAGAGAGAAGAGAGAGCGAGAGAGTGAGAGAGGGAGGGGGAGAGAGAGGGATAGAAGGAGGGAAAGAACCAAACAAGACCAGCAGAGGGAAACGAATAGCATGGGGAGCACAGGGACAAGACATGACAATAAATGACAAACATGACACTACGTTAGCTCAACTGTCCTGTGGATGGGACACCGATCCCAAATACATTTTAAGACCTGAGCTGCCCAGTGTCAACATCTGCTCTTGCTGGTGCTCCCAGTGCATGGCAATGCTGA
The DNA here is from genome assembly GCF_021184085.1 of Oncorhynchus gorbuscha. Lineage (NCBI taxonomy): Eukaryota > Metazoa > Chordata > Actinopteri > Salmoniformes > Salmonidae > Oncorhynchus > Oncorhynchus gorbuscha. The sequence continues at coordinate 53,861,014 of NC_060190.1, forward strand.
TTGTGTGTAGCTCAGTTATACTATTGGCATTAAAGAAAAACATTGATATGGTTTACAGGCTCAAAGAAACAATCCCCAGCAAACTTCAGTGTTTAGGCCATTCTACCATTTCAATTTTCTAAGCGAGCGTGAAAGTAACAGAAAATTGAAAGTATGTATTCTGCCACAGTCTCTTTGTAATGTTCACTGACAAGTATAGAGACAAATGTTAGAAAACAAATTTATATCCCTTGTTTCTCTGAGGGGTCAAAAGTAATTCATACGTAGCCTATGAACTGAGGTCTCAATTCAGTCGAACCTATATTGCAGTTAGTTGTTTTTCCATGATCAAATACAATCACAGAATGTTTTAGACACTCTAAAAACATATTGCTACCTCTATTACTATCAGGTAGACTTATCACAGGTAGATGCTTTCCGTTCCCAGCCATATAGTAGGGCGGTTAAGCTGATTAATCATTCACTTTTTTATATAAGCACCAAATTTGGATGTAAATTTATGTACCCTAAAAGGATTTAGATATGGAGCCACCCCAGATTTCAAAATTGTCCCCGACTGTAAAACTATTTTACAATTCAGAAGGACTGCTTTGAGGTGAAGGCCCTACATTTGTCACAGAGCTAGATTTATGGACCCTGAAAAGGTTTAATATATGGAGCCACCACAGATGTAGCACTTGGGGCCATGGTGGCCATCTTACAAAATGGTCATAGACATTAGTACTATTTCACAGTTAAGAAGGACTTTTTCGAGACAAACACACCAAATTTGACACAAGGAAGATCTATGTAGCCTGGAATTATTTAGGTATGAAGACACCACAGATTTGGCCCCTAGGGGCTGTGGCAGACATCTTACAAAATGGCCACTGTCTGTAATACAATGTTACTGTTCTGATGGCTTTTTTTAGATAAACACGCCTAAAAATATTTAGATATGGAGCCACCACAGATTTGGCCCAAGGGGCCATGGCAGCCATCCTACTAAATGGCCATAGACTGTACCACTATTTTACAAGCCTTTAATCTGTTAAAAGTCATGGCCTATACTTCTTGGCATGGATCTCATGAAAATCAAGAGGTTTATCAGTTACACACAGTATAACACAATGAGTACAGAGGGAAACACAGCAGCCATGTAGGCCAAATTAATTCATAAGGAAATAATTTACATTGTTTCCTATGCTATGTACATAGTGGGAATAGGTCTTTCTATAAATAAAGGGGCCAATGTGTGACATCAGGGTCAAAATTTCAAAATGGTTTGACATATATTTAAACATGATTTTCTTGCAGCTTCACATGTGTAGTTATAGGAATGCACGCCTAGGTAGCTACAATGGGAACCTAGCTCCACCTAGTAACAACAAAACATCTACATCTACATGGACACCATGTTTCTTTGTCATGCCTAGTTGCCAGGGCTTTTGTCCTTAAGTCAACTCCTCCATCATGTATGTTAAACATTCCTGAAGAATGAAAAAAATAAACAGCATTTCTATATGATTAATAGTTGATATAATTGTAATGAACACTAGGGGAGACAGAGAGCTGGTTTCAAGTGCAGGGCGCAGCAGGTGTTTATTATTGGGGTGGCAGGTAGCCTAGTGGTTGGACTAACAACCAAAATGTTGCAAGATTGAATCCCTGAGTTGACTAGGTAAAAATCTGTCATTCTGCCCTTGAATGAGGCAGTTAACCCACTGTTCCTAAGTTGTATTGTGAATAAAAAGTTGTTCTTAACTGACTTGCCTAGCTAAATAAAGGTTAAAAGAAAAGGTGCAGGGGTCCAAATGGGATGAAGTACAGACAGGCAAAAGTTGTCATTAGTGAGGCAGGCAAAAGTTGTCATTAGTGAGGCAGGCAAAAGTTGTCATTAGTGAGGCAGGCAAAAGTTGTCATTAGTGAGGCAGGCAAAAGTTGTCATTAGTGAGGCAGGCAAAAGTTGTCATTAGTGAGGAAGGCAAAAGCTGTCATTAGTGAGGCAGGCAAAAGTTGTCATTAGTGAGGCAGGCAAAAGTTGTCATTAGTGAGGCAGGCAAAAGTTGTCATTAGTGAGGCAGGCAAAAGTTGTCATTAGTGAGGAAGGCAAAAGCTGTCAAACATGGGAGGAGTAAATCATGGGAAAACCAGTGCTCTGAAAATGTGTGTCACAAAACAAACAATACCTCACAGTGATGGGGTGCAAAGAACTGAACTAGTGTGTGATAATGACATACAGGTGATCTGGAGAGTGAGCTGCATTCAGGAAATCTAGGTGTGTGAGCTGTGTTCAGAGGATTTATGTGTGTGAGTTGGAAGCAGATGTTATAATACAATGTGTTCTTTTAACAAAATCATTGATAATAACAACAAATAATGAAATCATAATCAGTAAACCTTTCAAGCATTGTGTGTGTCTGAAACCCCTATGACCTTCACATCCAATGGGTTTTGAGAAGGAGGTGAGGAGAGAAATTGCAACAAATCAATGAAATGCATTTGAGATTCTCCCAAGGACAGAGGAAGCGAGTATTTGACAGATATTAAAACCCCCATCCAGTCATTGTAATTTTACTGTATGTCTAATAAATCACAGTGTGTGTTTATTTAATGAAAATAACTCAAATATATTTGATTGTTTATTTCTCTGAGCCTCCTTTGGCCCTTGAAATGCTCAGTCTGATCGTGTGGGTGTTAGGAAAATATTTTGAAGATATTTGTATAGACAGCCTTAATTGGCCTACAGGGAGGAGGTGAGGGCCCTCGGAGTGTGGTGTCAGGAAAATAACCTCACACTCAACGTCAACAAAACTAAGGAGATGATTGTGGACTTCAGGAAACAGCAGAGGGAACACCCCCCTATCCACATCGATGGAACAGTAGTGGAGAGGGTAGTAAGTTTTAAGTTCCTCGGCATACACATCACAGACAAACTGAATTGGTCCACCCACACAGACAGCATCGTGAAGAAGGCGCAGCAGCGCCTCTTCAACCTCAGGAGGCTGAAGAAATTTGGCTTGTCACCAAAAGCACTCACAAACTTCTACAGATGCACAATCGAGAGCATCCTGGCGGGCTGTATCACCGCCTGGTACGGCAACTGCTCCGCCCACAACCGTAAGGCTCTCCAGAGGGTAGTGAGGTCTGCACAACGCATCACCGTGGGCAAACTACCTGCCCTCCAGGACACCTACACCACCCGATGTCACAGGAAGGCCATAAAGATCATCAAGGACAACAACCACCCGAGCCACTGCCTGTTCACCCCGCTATCATCCAGAAGGCGAGGTCAGTACAGGTGCATCAAAGCTGGGACCGAGAGACTGAAAAACAGCTTTTATCTCAAGGCCATCAGACTGTTAAACAGCCACCACTAATATTGAGTGGCTGCTGCCAACACACTGACTCAACTCCAGCCACTTTAATAATGGGAATTGATGGGAAATTATGTAAAATATATCACTAGCCACTTTAAACAATGCTACCTAATATAATGTTTACATACCCTACATGATTTATCTCATATGTATACGTATATACTGTACTCTATATCATCTACTGAATCTTTATGTAATACATGTATCACTAGCCACTTTGTTTACAAACTCATCTCATATGTATATACTGTCCTCGATACCATCTACTGTATCTTGCCTATGCCGCTTTGTACCATCACTCATTCATATATCTTTATGTACATATTCTTTATCCCCCTACACTTGTGTGTATAAGACAGTAGTTTTGGAATTGTTAGTTAGATTACTTGTTGGTTATTACTGCATTATCGGAACTAGAAGCACAAGCATTTCGCTACACTCGCATTAACATCTGCTAACCATGTGTATGTGACAAATAAAATTTGATTTGATTCGATTTGATTTGAATTGGCTGATAGGATGGTCTAGAGCCCACCCCCTTATCCAGATGAACAGTCATTGGTCTATTATAATCAGATTACATTGTGACATCATGACATGAGCCAAATGTTTCATCCCACCTGAACTGGTTTGTAATTCATTATGTTTCCATCCAGAGTCACATTCATTTATTTTCCAAGCTATAGAACACAATATTTTACATGTAGCAGGTTTTTATTAAAGGACCAAAGTGTTCGGTCTGCTTTGTGTTTTCCTTTTTGTGGTACTGATATTGTCGTGGCCCTTTCTGCTTTCTGTGTGTGTGGAAATATCATAAGAAAACGTAAAAATCTAGTTTTTAACTGCCCTGCTCCTTTAACATTTTTAGACAGTGCCAGACTGACAACACCTATCTCTGGTCTAGCAGTAAATACTGTTGTTTTTGCTGTATGGCATTATTGAATAAGATTACCAATGGTTAGCTAGGTAGCTAGGATAAACAGTATGTCAGTCAGCTAATCTTTTAAGGGAACGGGAAATAGTCTGTTGTACAACTGAATGCCTTCAACTGAAATGTGTTTTCCGCATTTAACCCAACACCTCTGAATCAGAGAAGTGCAGTAACAGCAGTTAATTAAAACGTCAATAAACATTAAATCTTGTGCAGAAATGGAGAATTCTTACTTTATCTTGGTATAGGCAGCTATCTACGGTATAGGCAGCTATCTATTAAAATGTTTAATAAATAGAATAATAGATTCATAGAATGGAGTTAGAAGGGTGCACTCCTACTTTGAAAGGACAGGAAGTGTTGGCTGTGCACTTAACCAATAACAGGGATTCCATATTTAACCCCACCGACATGTGAATATCTAAATATTACGTTGTTCTTTTTGGTTTTACATGCTATTACAGAGATCATATGTTTCCTGTAGTTCTTGACCAGGTTTGCACAAACTGCAGCAGGGATTTTGGCACATACCTCCAAACAGACCTTCTCCAGATCCTTCAGTTTTCGAGGCAGTCTCTGGGCAATACGGACTTTCAGCTCCTTCCAAAGATTATCTATTGGGTACAGGTCTGGAGACTGGCTAGGCCACTCCAGGACCTTGAGATGCTTCTTACGGAGCCACTCCTTAGTTGCCCTGGCTGTGTGTTTCGGGTCGTTGTCATGCTGGAAGTGTCATGTTTTGTCTTATATTGTCTTGTCATTATGCTTTCCCTTCTGTTCGTTTTCCCCCTGCTGGTCTTATTAGGTTCGTTCCCTTTTTCTATCCCTCTCTCTCCCCCTCCCTCTCTCTCCTCTCTCTATCGTTCCGTTCCTGCTCCCAGCTGTTCCTCATTCTCCTAACTCACTCATTTAGTCTTTTCACACCTGTCCCCTATTTTGTCGTCTGATTAGAGTCCCTATTTCTCCCCTTGTTTTCCGCTTCTGTCCTTGTCGGATCCTTATATGATGTTCGCTGTACTGTGTCATTGTCTCGCCCTGTCGTGTCTTGTCTCCTTCAGATGCTGCGTGTGAGCAGGTGTCTAAGTCTGCTACGGTCGGTGCCTTCCCGAGGCAACCTGCAGTCAATGGTCGAGTCTCCAGTCTGTCCTCGTCACTACGAGTGGATTTTAGTTTTTCATGTTTTGTTTTCTTCTTATATTGTCCAGGAGTATACTTTTGCCAGTTACTGGAATAAAGACTCTGTTTTCGCTAAGTCGCTTTTGGGTCCTCATTCACCTGCATAACAGGAAGACCCAGCCACGACCCATCTTCAACGCTCTTACTGAGGGAAGGAGGTTGTTGGCCAAGATCTCGCGATACATGGTCCCATCCATCCTCCCCTCAATACGGTGCAGTCGTCCTGTCCCCTTTGCAGAAAAGCATCCCCAAAGAATGATGTTTCCACCTCCATGCTTCACGGTTTGGATGGTGTTCTTGGGGTTGTACTCATCATTCTTCTTCCTCCAAACACAGCGAGTGGAGTTTAGACCAAAAAGCTCTATTTTTGTCTCATCAGACCACATGACCTTCTCCCATTCCTCCTCTGGATCATCCAGATGGTCATTGGCAAACTTCAGATGGGCCTGGACATGCGCTGGCTTGAGCAGTGGCACCTTGCGTGCGCTGCAGGATTTTAATCCATGAAGGCGTAGTGTGTTACTAATGGTTTTCTTTGAGACTGTGGTCCCAGCTCTCTTCAGGTCATTGACCAGGTCCTGCCGTGTAGTTCTGGGCTGACCCCTCACCTTCCTCATGATCATTGATGCCCCACGAGGTAAAATCTTGCATGGAGCCCCAGACTGAGGGTGATTGACCGTCATCTTGAACTTCTTCCATTTTCTAATAATTGCACCAACAGTTGTTGCCTTCTCACCAAGCTGCTTGCTCATTGTCCTGTAGCCCACCCCAGCCTTGTGCAGGTCTACAATTTTACCCCTGATGTCCTTACACAGCTCTCTGGTCTTGGCCATTGTGGAGAGGTTGGAGTCTGTTTGATTGAGTGTGTGGACAGGTGTCTTTTATACGGCAGCAGGGTAGCCTAGTGGTTAGAGCGTTGAACTGGTAACTGAAAGGTTGCAAGTTCGAATCCCTGAGCTGACAAGGTACAAATCTGTCGTTCTGCCCCTGAACAGGCAGTTAACCCACTGTTCTTAGGCTGTCATTGAAAATAAGAATTTGTTCTTAACTGACTTGCCTAGTAAAATAATGTAAATACAGGTAATGAGTTCAAACAAGGTACAGGTAATGAGTGGAGAACAGGAGGGGTTCTTAAAGAAAAACGAACAGGTCTGGTTGGTAGGTCACCAAATACTTATGTCTTGCAATAAAATGCGAATTATTTACTTAAAAATCATACAATGTTTTCTGGATGTTTGTTTTAGATTCCGTCTCTCGCAGTTGAAGTGTACTTATGATAAAAATTACAGACCTCTACATGCTTTGTAAGTAGGAAAACCTGCAAAATTGGCAGAGTATCAAATACTTGTTCTCCGCACTGTATGTACATGAACGTATAGTTAAAATGACTATGCATATAAGATAAACAGAGAGTAGCAGCAGCGTAAAAGAGGGGTTGGGGGACGCACACAATGCAAATAGTCGGTTACCTGTTCAGGAGTCTTATGGCTTGGGGGTAAAAACTGTTGAGAAGCCTTTTTGTCCTAGACTTGTGTCGTGTCTTTACTATCATTAAATTGAATACTTAGTTTGTTATCAAAGATTCTCTGTAATTAGTATTACGCGATCAAATTGATTAATCATGTAACTGTAATTAACTAGGAAGTCGGGGCACCAAGGAAAATATTCAGATTACAGATAACTTTTCAGATATTTTCATATCTGATCCATAGGAGGCAGGGTAGCCTTGCGGTTAGAGCATTGGACTAGTAACCGGAAGGTTGCAAGTTCAAACCCCCGACGTGACAAGGTACAAATCTGTCATTCTGCCCCTGAACAGGCAGGAACTGCTGTTCCTAGGCTGTCATTGAAAATAAGAATTTGTTCTTAACTAATTTGCCTGGTTAAATAAAGGTAAAATAAAAATAGTCTTCTGATTAATGAATTATTTACTTTACCTCATGTTAGTCTCATTCCAAACGTTATAAATTGTGGGTTATCTACACGAACCCAGTCTTCACTATGAGTCATCCATATATCAATTGTCTTAAATAATTTATTTACTAACTAAGTAATTCACAGAAATGCATAAACAAACAGTAGATAGTTACAAGGAAATGACAAGGGAATGTGCCCTAGTGGGATAAACCGGTATCGCGGCTTGGTGGACAAAAAGGGAAGTGGGGGTTAGCTGAGAAGTCACTACAGAGTTAATAATGATAACAATTGAAATGCTAATCCTTTGCACATGAACGCTCACTCATTCGGGAACAATTGCAATCAATATATATATTTACGCTCAGTGTGTCATTTTGATCGCTGTTGAGAAGTTAGTTTATGTTGGAGATCTTTCATCCTCTCTCTCTCTGTTTAGATGGGATAGTTCAGAGCGACAGTCATTCATGTTGTTCTAGAATGGATGTTTTGGCGGTTGTTGTTCTTCGCGTTCAATGATACTGAATTCCTAGCTGCAGACTAGTAATTAATATCAAAGACTTGTTCTTATTCTGTCGGTATCGATAGTCTAAGAGTTTAACCATGTGGTATGGTTAAAAGATTCAGCAATGGTCTGCAACCTTTGTCCTCCCGTGATTGAGAGAAACATGGTCTACAGAGAATTTCTCAAAATTGGGGTTTTATTCAGGAGTTGCAGAAAAGGGGCTGTCCCAGGATGCCTGACCCTAATTAGTGTCACGTTCTGACCTTTATTTCCTTTGTTTTGTCATTATTTAGTATGGTCAGGGCGTGAGTTGGGTTGGGCAGTCTATGTTTTTTTCTATGATTTTGGGATTTCTATGTTTCGGCCTAGTATGGTTCTCAATCAGATGCAGGTGTCATTAGTTGTCTCTAATTGAGAATCATACTTAGGTAGCCTGGGTTTCACTGTTTGTTTGTGGGTGATTGTCTATGTTAGTTGCTTGTGTCAGCACAATTATCATTATAGCTTCACGGTCGTTATTCGTTTATTGTTTTGTATAGTTTGTATTCAGTGTTCAAGTGCTTTCTTTAATAAAAATCATCATGAACACATACCACGCTACATTTTGGTCCGCTCCTTACGACGATCGTGACAATTAGGCTCATGGGCAGTCCTCTGATTTAGTTCAACTCAAAAGGGAATTGGAGTTTCCTTCATTAAACAGTCCAAAATCACATTACACAATTTTACAAACAGTATCATCCTCACTCATTCATCTAATGCAACAATTAGATAACCTCATATCTGAGGCTATTTTATAAACAGCGTTATGGTAATGTGGCCGCACCATCTCCCATGAGCTTCCCCAAGTTGTAACAAACGGACTAGTTCGTAGCTGACAATTTTCAGGGCCTTCCTCTGACACCGCCTGGTGTGGAGGTCCTGGATGGCAGGCAGCATTGCCCCAGTGATGTACTGGGCCGTACGCACTACCCTCTGAAGTGCCTTGTGGTCGGAGGCCGAGCAATTGCCATACCAGGCAGTGATGCAACCGGTCAGCATGCTCTCAATGTTGCAGCTGTAGAACCTTTTCAGGACCCATGCCAAATCTTTTTCGTTTCCTGAGGGGGAATAGGCTTTGTCGTGCCCTCTTCACGACTGTCTTTGTGTTTGGACCATTCTAGTTTGTTGTTGATGTGGACACCAAGGAATTTGAAGCTCTCAACCTGCTCCACTACAGCCCCGTCGATGAGAATGGGGACGTGTTCGGTGCTCCTTTTCCTGTAGTCCACAATCATCTCCTTTGTCTTGGTTACGTTGAGGGATAGGTTGTTATTCTAGCACCACTCGGCCAGGTCTCTGACCTCCTCCCTATAGGCTGTCTCATCGTTGATCAGGCCTACCACTGTTGTGTCTTCAGCAAACTTAATGATGGAGTTGGAGTCGTGCCTGACCATGCAGTCGTGGGTGAACAGGGAGTACAGGAGGAGACTTAGCACGCACCGCTGTGGAGCTCCAGTGTTGAGGATCATCGTGGCATATGTGTTGCTACCTACCCTCACCACCTGGCGGCGGCCCGTCAGGAAGTCCAGGAACCAGTTGCAGAGGGACGTGTTTAGTCCCAGGTTCCTTAGCTTAGTAATGAGCTTTGAGGGTACTATGGTGTTGAACACTGAGCTGTAGTCAATAGCATTCTCACATAGGTGTTCCTTTTGTCCAGGTGGGAAAGGGCAGTGTGGAGTGCAATGGAGCATCATCTGTGGATCTGTTTGGGCGGTATGCAAATTGGAGTGGGTCTAGGGTTTCTGGGATAATGGTGTTGATGTGAGCCATTACCAGCCTTTCAAAGCACTTCATGGCTACGGCCGGGAGTGCGGTCTTAGTGCTGGCATCTGTCTGTGGTGGTAAATAAACAGCCACAAAAAGTATAGCTGAGAACTCTCTAGGCAAGTAGTGGGGCCTGCACTTTATCATAATATACTCTACTTCAGGCGAGCAAAATCTAGAGACTTCCTTAGATTTCGTGCACCAGCTGTTGTATACAAATATGCACAGACCACCCCCATCGTCTTACCGGAGTGTGCTGTTCTATCCTGCCAGTGCAGCGTGTATCCCGCTAGCTGAATATCCATGTCGTCATTCAGCCATGATTCCGTGAAACATAGGATATTACAGTTTTTGATGACCCGTTGATAGGATATTCATGATCGTACTTTATCTAGCGTATTGTCCAATGATTGCACGTTGGCGAGTAATATTGACAGTAATGGCAGCTTTCATAGCTGCCTTCTGCGGATCCGTACGAGGCATCCGGCTCTTTGTCCTCTATGTCGCTTCCTTTTGTGAATAATTGGGATGTCTGCCCTGTGGGGTTTTTGGATAATATCGTGTGAGTCCTGCTTGCTGCTTTTGTTGTTGTTGTTGAAAAACTCTTTGTCTAATCCGAGGTGAGTGATCGCTGTCCAGATATCTAGAAGCTCTTTTCTGTCGTAAGATACGGTTGCAGAAACATTATGTACAAAATCAATTACAAATATCGCGATAAAACCCCACATAATAGCACAATTGGTTAGGAGACCGTAAAACGGGGGCCATCTCCTCCGGCACCATTTTAGCCTTGACAAGAATACAGTATATACAGTGCCTTGCGAAAGTATTCGGCCCCCTTGAACTTTGCGACCTTTTGCCACATTTCAGGCTTCAAACATAAAGATATAAAACTGTATTTTTTTGTGAAGAATCAACAACAAGTGGGACACAATCATGAAGTGGATCGACATTTATTGGATATTTCAAACTTTTTAAACAAATCAAAAACTGAAAAATTGGGCGTGCAAAATTATTCAGCCCCTTTACTTTCAGTGCAGCAAACTCTCTCCAGAAGTTCAGTGAGGATCTCTGAATGATCCAATGTTGACCTAAATGACTAATGATGATAAATACAATCCACCTGTGTGTAATCAAGTCTCCGTATCAATGCACCTGCACTGTGATAGTCTCAGAGGTCCGTTAAAAGCACAGACAGCATCATGAAGAACAAGGAACACACCAGGCAGGTGCGAGATACTGTTGTGAAGAAGTTTAAAGCCGGATTTGGATACAAAAAGATTTCCCAAGCTTTAAACATCCCAAGGAGCACTGTGCAAGCGATAATATTGAAATGGAAGGAGTATCAGACCACTGCAAATCTACCAAGACCTGGCCGTCCCTCTAAACTTTCAGCTCATACAAGGAGAAGACTGATCAGAGATGCAGCCAAGAGGCCCATGATCACTCTGGATGAACTGCAGAGATCTACAGCTGAGGTGGAGACTCTGTCCATAGGACAACAATCAGTCGTATATTGCACAAATCTGGCCTTTATGGAAGAGTGGCAAGAAGAAAGCAATTTCTTAAAGATATCCATAAAAAGTGTCGTTTAAAGTTTGCCACAAGCCACCTGGGAGACACACCAAACATGTGGAAGAAGGTGCTCTGGTCAGATAAAACCAAAATTGAACAAAATCAAACAGGGTGGTGGCAGCATCATGGTTTGGGCCTGCTTTTCTTCAGCAGGGACAGGGAAGATGGTTAAAATTGATGGGAAGATGGATGGAGCCAAATACAGGACCATTCTGGAAGAAAACCTGATGGAGTCTGCAAAAGACCTGAGACTGGGACGGAGATTTGTCTTCCAACAAGACAATGATTGTCATGTTTTGTCAAAACATAAAGCTGTTCCTCAAAATCTACAATTTTGCCCTCTGATTAAGTCTCTATTTCTCTCTCTGTTTCTGCTTCTGTCCTTGTCGGATGGCCTTCATCAGAAGCAACGGCCTGCGCCTAGGGACCTGCACATCCTGTTATACCAGGATTTCTGTTATCCCGTTTGGACATTTCCTGTTAAGGATTCAGGATTTGTTATTTTCTGTTTGGACTTGAATAAACTCTGTTTCTGTTAAGTCGCTTTTGGGTCCTCACTCACCTGCATAACAATGATCCAAAACATAAAGCAAAATCTACAATGGAATGGTTAAAAAATAAACATATCCAGGTTAGAATGGCCAAGTCAAAGTCTAGACCTGAATCCAATCGAGAATCTGTGGAAAGAACTGAAAACTGCTGTTCACAAATGCTCTCCATCCAACCTCACTGAGCTTGAGCTGTTTTGCAAGGAGGAATGGGAAAAAATGTCAGTCTCTCGATGTGCAAAACTGATAGAGACATACCCCAAGCGACTTACAGCTGTAATCGCAGCAAAAGGTGGCGCTACAAAGTATTAACTTAAGGGGGCTGAATAATTTTGCACGCCCAATTTTTCAGTTTTTGATTTGTTAAAAAAGTTTGAAATATCCAATAAATGTCGTTCCACTTCATGATTGTGTCCCACTTGTTGTTGATTCTTCACAAAAAATACAGTTTTATATCTTTATGTTTGAAGCCTGAAATGTGGCAAAAAGTCGCAAAGTTCAAGGGGGCCGAATACTTTCGCAAGGCACTGTACATATGAAGTCTGTAAAACAGTATGTAAACATTAATTAAAGTGACCATTGTTCAATGACTATGTACATAGGGCAGCAGTCTCGAAGTTACAGGGTTGAGTACCGTGTGGTAGTAACAGTGATTATAGTTCAGGTCAGGGTATTGGGTGTATACCGGCTAGTGGTGAATATGTAACAGTCTGCTGGCCTGGAGATAGAAGCTGTTTTCAGTCTCTCGGTCCCAACTTTGATGCACCTGTACTGTCTCCGCCTTCTAGATGGTAGAGGGTGAAAAGGCTGTGTCCGCCTTCTAGATGGTAGAGGGTGAAAAGGCTGTGGCTTGGTTGGCTGAGATCCTTGATAATCCTCTTGACCTTCCTGTGACACTGGGTGATGTAGATGTCCTGAAGGGCAAGCAGTATCCTCCCAGTGGTGCGTTGGGCTGACCGCACCACCCACTGCTGAGCCCTGATTGTTCAGTTGACATACCAGGCAGTTATACATTCCGAGGATGCTCTCAATGTTGCGTCTGTAGACGTTAGTGAGGGTCTTAAGGGCCAAGCTCAATGTCTTCAGCCTCCTGAGGTTGAAGAGGTTCCCTTGCACCTTCTTCTCTTGGGGTCGACCCATCAGGAAGTCCAGGACCCGGTTGCACAGCCACGCATAGGTCTACCTGCCATCACATCATCTGGCTTCGAGGATCTTCCCTATGAGACGAGGCCATTCCACAAACTATTTAATGTCATACTGCATTCCGTCTCTGTTGTTCATTCAGTGAAACCTGTACTAGATTGAACTTGCAGTTGAATATAATGTTCTGTTATTAGAACAAATTAGAGGCTATAACACAGTTTATGTTATGGACCTTTGGTGGTGACTGTTGATCTAAAGTAACATTAGGTAAAGGTTGACTTACTGCCCCCTATGGCACCTCCAAAATCATTATTCAAGATCATTATTATTTGGCCAGTGGAGTCAAACACAAGACAGAATATCAAAAGAGATGAGCACATCATCAAAAGCCTTGGAACCAATCAGCTAACTTACTTTTGGCTGCTAAGAAAAAGGATCTTGTGACTTGACCTGATACCCTGTATTCAAATGTATGCTGTACAATGTACATCAACCAATGATGTACTTCAACCAATAGCAGGAATGTTACAAAAATGGTGGGAGATGTACTCAACAATGTCTAAACTATAATATACATACAGTAGAACATCTATCCTAATTAGGGTCAAAGGCATTTTGTAAGATTTATGCCACTGGCCCTAGGGGCCAAATCTGTGGAGACTCCAAATATTTTCAGGGTACATACTTTTATCTCTCTACCAAATGTGTTGCATTTATATAAAATAAAGCCTTCAGAACTGTAACATTATATTACCCACAGAGCCCATTTTGTAAGAGGAATGTCACAGGCCAAAGGAGCCAAAAGTGTGGTGGCTCCATATCTAAGTCTTTTCAGGATCTATTAGTCTAGCCCTGTGCCAAATTAGGAGCCTTTAGTCCTTGTGAGTTGAAAAATATTGGAACTGCTAGGCGGTCATTTTCAAAGATGGCTGGCACTGGTTCATCACTTTATCTCAGTGACTAATTTGGTGTCTTTACCTCAAAGCAGTCCTACTGAATTGTAAAATAAACGTCTACCCTGGCTGCCAAATCTGGGGAGGCTCCATATCTAGATCTTTTCGGGGTACATAAGGCTTTTATCACAATGTGACGTATTGAGACATATTTGTCAGCATAACTGCCCCACTCATAGGAAGTATGTGCACGTCATGTGTAGATTGTAAAAAGACCCAGCATACACATTGATGTAACAGGTTTGATTGAATTCCAGTCTCAAACAGGTGGAGCATGTCGTTGATTGCAAACTGAACAAATATTTGGGCAGACCTATCCAAACAATTTGAAAAGATCAGTAAAATACAACCATCCGCTATACATTTGACAGGGAGCCTTTTGCTTTGTTACCTGGGTTTAATGAATAATGACTGTGGTTGAGACAGGAGAAATTAGATTTATAGGATGTTTAATTGGCACCAAGGACGTCAATATGGAACAACATGTCAACAATAAAAGCATACAAACAACATAGTGACAACAGGTACCCCGGGTAGAGGGGCCCCCAGGCCCTTATTAATAGGTGACTTAATAATCTGGCCAGCGGTGGGTTTATAAAGGGCAGAGCAGAGCAGAGAGGCACACCTCAATTCAAGGAGTAGTCTATTCTCTGCATTTTAAGGCTCTCTTAGACATCCGGGCTAAGCTGAAAATGAAACCACTGAGTGTTTGTGTTGATCTCCTATATCCTGTGGTGGGTCACTGAGTGTGGAGAACAGGGTGAGTAGCAATCTTCTTTATGTCCAGGTCATGGTCAGAAATGTTTGACTAGTGTTGTGACTCTCTGACATGGGAGGAAAACATTCTTCTGGAGGTATTAGGGTTTGATTTGCATTTAACATATACTCTTACCCAGAGTGACTAGGGTTAAGTGCCTTGCTCAAAGGCACATCAACATATTTGTAATCTAGTCAGTTTGGGGATTTGAACCAGTAACCTTTCAGTTACTGGCACAACACTCGTAACAGCTAGGCTACATACAGATATTGTAAGTGTCTAGATCTACTTGGAGTTTAGAGATACTGGTTCACACTTCTCTATTTCTTTAAAAAAAATGTAACCAGGCAAGTCAATCAAGAACCAATTCTAATTTACAATGACAGTGAGACAATGACTGACTGTCCATTAATTCTATAGAGCATTAAAAAGCAATCTATTTTTTGTTTGGTTTTAATTATCATATAGCAATTCATTCTAGCTATTATCCATGCACCGTTACACTTGTTTTGAACTAATTTACAAAGATATTAAGCGGCTTATCTGTATTCTAATATTTTAAGAAGTATGCTGTGAGAATCACCTCTATAAACCTGCCAACTTACCCGCAAACACCAGTCTCAACGTCAACAGTGAGGAGGCAACTCTGGGATGCTGGCCTTCTAGGCATACTTGTAAAGAAAAGGCCATATCTCAGACTGGCCAATAAAAAGTCATGATTGAAATGGGCAAAAGAACACAGACACTGGACAGCGGAACTGCCTAGAAAGCCAGCATCCCGGACTCGCCTCTTCACTGTTGACGTTGAGACTGGTGTTTTGCGGGTACTTTTTAATGAAGCTGCCAGTTGAGGACTTGTGAGGCGTCTGTTTTTCAAACTAGACACTCTAATGTATTTATCCTCTTGCTCTCCCACTCCTCTTTCTATTCTGGTTAGCGCCAGTTTGTGCTATTCTGTGAAGGGAGTAGTACACAGCGTTGTATGAAATCTTCAGTTTTTTGGCAATTACTCAAATGGATTACCTAAATTTCTCAGAACAAGAATAGACTGACGAGTTTCAGAAGAATGTTATTTATAGGCTATTTTGAGCCTGTAATACAACCCACGAATGCTGATGCTCCAGATACTCAACTAGTTTAAAGAAGGCCAGTTTTATTGCTTCTTTCATCAGGACAACAGTTTTCAGCTGTTCTAACATAATTGCAAAAGGGTTATCTAATGATCAATTAGCCTTTTATAATGATCAACTTGGATTAGCTAACACTGTCATGCAGGTGAATGAGGACCCAAAAGCGACTTGGCGAAAACAGAGTCTTTAATCCAGTAAAGTAATTCTACAAACATAAGACATAATTCCACTCGTAATGACGAGAACAGACTGGAGACTCAATCAAGAACTGCAGGTTGCCTCGGGAAGGCACTTGAACCTAGCAGACTCAGACACCTGCTCTCCACGCAGCATCTGAGGGAAACACGACACGACAGGGCGATACACAGACACAGCACGGTGAACAATAGACAAGGATCCGACAGGACAGGAACGGAAAACAAGGGAAGAAATAGGGACTCTAATCAGGGGAAAAGATAAGGAACAGCTGGGAGCAGGAACGGAACGATAGAGAGAAGAGAGAGAGGAAGGGAGAGAGAAAAAGGGGAACGAACCTAAAAAGACCAGCAGGGGGAAAATGAACAGAGGGAAAAGCAAAATGACAAGACAATCTAAGACAAAACATGACAGTACCCCCCCACTCACCGAGCGCCTCCTGGCGCACTCGAGGAGGAATCCTGGCGGCAACGGAGGAAATCATCAATGAGTGAACGGTCCAGCACGTCCCGAGACGGAACCCAACTCCTCTCCTCAGGACCGTAACCCTCCCAATCCACTAAGTATTGGTGACCCCGTCCCCGAGAACGCATGTCCATGATCCTACGTACCTTGTAAATAGGTGCGCTCTCGACAAGGACGGGAGGGGGGGAGGGAAGACGAACGGGGGTGCGAAGAAAGGGCTTGACACAGGAGACATGGAAGACAGGATGGACGCGACGAAGATGTCGCGGAAGAAGCAGTCGCACAGCGACAGGATTGACGACCTGGGAGACACGGAACGGACCAATGAACCGCGGAGTCAACTTACGAGAAGCTGTCGTAAGAGGAAGGTTGCGAGTGGAAAGCCAAACTCTCTGGCCGCAACAATACCTTGGACTCTTAATCCTGCGTTTATTGGGGGCTCTCACAGTCTGTGCCCTGTAACGGCAAAGTGCAGACCTCACCCTCCTCCAGGTACGCTCACAACGTTGGACAAACGCTTGAGCGGAGGGAACGCTGGACTCGGCAAGCTGGGAAGAGAACAGAGGAGGCTGGTAACCCAGACTACTCTGAAACGGAGATAACCCGGTAGCAGACGAATGGAAGCGAGTTGTGAGCGTATTCTGCCCAGGGGAGCTGTTCTGCCCAAAACGCAGGGTTTCTGAAAGAAAGGCTGCGTAGTATGCGACCAATCGTCTGATTGGCCCACTCTGCTTGACCGTTAGACTGGGGATGAAACCCGGAAGAGAGACTGACGGACGCACCAATCAAACGACAGAACTCCCTCCAAAACTGTGACGTGAATTGCGGGCCTCTGTCTGAAACGGCGTCTAACGGGAGGCCATGAATTCTGAACACATTCTCGATGATGATTTGTGCCGTCTCCTTAGCGGAAGGAAGTTTAGCGAGGGGAATGAAATGTGCCGCCTTAGAGAACCTATCGACAACCGTAAGAATCACAGTCTTCCCCGCAGACAAAGGCAGACCGGTAATGAAGTCTAGGGCGATGTGAGACCATGGTCGAGAAGGAATGGGGAGCGGTCTGAGACGACCGGCAGGAGGACTGTTACCCGACTTAGTCTGCGCGCAGTCCGAACAAGCAGCCACGAAACGGCGCGTGTCACGCTCCTGAGTCGGCCACCAAAAGCGCTGGCGAATAGACGCAAGAGTGCCTCGAACACCGGGATGACCAGCTAACTTGGCAGAATGAGCCCACTGAAGAACAGCCAGACGAGTGGAAACAGGAACGAAAAGGAGGTTACTAGGACAAGCGCGGCGCCGCAGTGTGCGTGAGTGCTTGCTTAACCTGTCTTTCAATTCCCCAGACTGTCAACCCGACAACACACCCATAAGGAAGAATCCCCTCGGGATCAGTAGAAGCCACAGAAGAACTAAACAGACGGGATAAGGCATCAGGCTTGGTGTTTTTGCTACCCGGACGGTAAGAAATCACAAACTCGAAACGAGCGAAAAACAACGCCCAACGAGCTTGACGGGCATTAAGTCGTTTGGCAGAACGGATGTACTCAAGGTTCTTATGGTCTGTCCAAACGACAAAGGAACGGTCGCCCCCTCCAACCACTGTCGCCATTCGCCTAGGGCTAAGCGGATGGCGAGCAGTTCGCGGTTACCCACATCATAGTTGCGTTCAGATGGCGACAGGCGATGAGAAAAATAAGCGCAAGGATGAACCTTATCGTCAGACTGGAAGCGCTGGGATAGAATGGCTCCCACGCCTACCTCTGAAGCGTCAACCTCGACAATGAATTGTCTAGTGACGTCAGGAGTAACGAGGATAGGAGCGGACGTAAAACGTTCTTTTAGAAGATCAAAAGCTCCCTGGGCGGAACCGGACCACTTAAAACACGTCTTGACAGAAGTAAGAGCTGTGAGAGGGGCAGCAACTTGACCGAAATTACGAATGAAACGCCGATAGAAATTAGCGAAACCTAAAAAGCGCTGCAACTCGACACGTGACCTTGGAACGGGCCAATCACTGACAGCTTGGACCTTAGCGGAATCCATCTGAATGCCTTCAGCGGAAATAACGGAACCGAGAAAAGTAACGGAGGAGACATGAAAAGAGCACTTCTCAGCCTTCACGTAGAGACAATTCTCTAAAAGGCGCTGTAGAACACGTCGAACGTGCTGAACATGAATCTCGAGTGACGGTGAAAAAATCAGGATATCGTCAAGATAGACAAAAACAAAGATGTTCAGCATGTCTCTCAGAACATCATTAACTAATGCCTGAAAAACAGCTGGCGCATTGGCGAGACCAAACGGCAGAACCCGGTACTCAAAATGCCCTAACGGAGTGTTAAACGCCGTTTTCCACTCGTCCCCCTCTCTGATGCGCACGAGATGGTAAGCGTTACGAAGGTCCAACTTAGTAAAGCACCTGGCTCCCTGCAGAATCTCGAAGGCTGATGACATAAGGGGAAGCGGATAACGATTCTTAACCGTTATGTCATTCAGCCCTCGATAATCCACGCAGGGGCGCAGAGTACCGTCCTTTTTCTTAACAAAAAAGAACCCCGCCCCGGCCGGAGAGGAAGAAGGCACTATGGTACCGGCGTCAAGAGACACAGATAAATAATCCTCGAGAGCCTTACGTTCGGGAGCCGACAGAGAGTATAGTCTACCCCGAGGAGGAGTGGTCCCCGGAAGGAGATCAATACTACAATCATACGACCGGTGAGGAGGAAGGGAGTTGGCTCGGGACCGACTGAAGACCGTGCGCAGATCATGATATTCCTCCGGCACTCCTGTCAAATCGCCAGGTTCCTCCTGAGAAGTGGGGACAGAAGAAATGGGAGGGATGGCAGACATTAAACACTTCACATGACAAGAAACGTTCCAGGATAGGATAGAATTACTAGACCAATTAATAGAAGGATTATGACATACTAGCCAGGGATGACCCAAAACAACAGGTGTAAAAGGTGAACGAAAAATCAAAAAGAAATAGTCTCACTGTGGTTACCAGATACTGTGAGAGTTAAAGGTAGTGTCTCAAATCTGATACTGGGAAGATGACTACCATCTAAGGCAAACATGGGCGTAGGCTTGTCTAACTGTCTGAAAGGAATGTCATGTTTCCGAGCCCATGCTTCGTCCATGAAACAACCCTCAGCCCCCGAGTCAATCAAGGCACTGCATGTAGCACCCGAACCGGTCCAGCGTAGATGGACCGACATAGTAGTACAGGATCTAGATGAAGAGACCTGAGTAGTAGCGCTCACCAGTAGCCCTCCGCTTACTGATGAGCTCTGGCCTTTACTGGACATGAATTGACAAAATGTCCATCAAATCCGCAATAGAGGCACAGGCGGTTGGTGATCCTCCGTTCCCTCTCCTTAGTCGAGATGCGAATACCTCCCAGCTGCATGGGCTCAGTCTCTGAGCCAGAGGAGGGAGATGGTTGCGATGCGGAGCAGGGAAACACCATTGACGCGAGCTCTCTTCCACGAGCTTGGTGACGAAGATCTACCCGTCGTTCTATGCGGATGGCGAGAGCAATCAAAGAGTCCACACTGGAAGGAACCTCCCGAGAGAGAATCTCATTCTTGACCACTGCGTGGAGTCCCTCCAGAAAACGAGCGAGCAGCGCCGGCTCGTTCCAGTCACTAGAGGCAGCAAGAGTGCGAAACTCTATAGAGTAATCCGTTATGGATCGATCACCTTGGCATAGGGAAGCCAGGGCCCTAGAAGCCTCCCTACCAAAAACTGAACGGTCAAAAACCCGAATCATCTCCTCTTTAAAGTTCTGGTAATTGTTTGAACAATCAGCCCTTGCCTCCCAGATAGCTGTGCCCCACTCTCTAGCCCGGCCAGTAAGGAGTGAAATGACGTAAGCAACCCGAGCTCTCTCGCTAGAGTATGTGTTGGGTTGGAGAGAGAACACAATATCACACTGGGTGAGAAAGGAGCGGCACTCCGTGGGCTGCCCGGAGTAGCAAGGTGGGTTATTAACCCTAGGTTCCGGAGGCTCGGCAGGCCAGGAAGTAACAGGTGGCACGAGACGAAGACTCTGGAACTGTCCAGAGAGGTCGGAAACCTGAGCGGCCAGGTTCTCCACGGCATGGCGAGCAGCAGACAATTCCTGCTCGTGTCTGCCGAGCATGGCTCCTTGGATCTCGACGGCAGTGTTACGAACGTCTGTAGTCGCTGGGTCCATTCTTTGGTCGGATCCTTCTGTCATGCAGGTGAATGAGGACCCAAAAGCGACTTGGCGAAAACAGAGTCTTTAATCCAGTAAAGTAATTCTACAAACATAAGACATAATTCCACTCGTAATGACGAGAACAGACTGGAGACTCGATCAAGAACTGCAGGTTGCCTCGGGAAGGCACTTGAACCTAGCAGACTCAGACACCTGCTCTCCACGCAGCATCTGAGGGAAACACGACACGACAGGGCGATACACAGACACAGCACGGTGAACAATAGACAAGGATCCGACAGGACAGGAACGGAAAACAAGGGAAGAAATAGGGACTCTAATCAGGGGAAAAGATAAGGAACAGCTGGGAGCAGGAACGGAACGATAGAGAGAAGAGAGAGAGGAAGGGAGAGAGAAAAAGGGGAACGAACCTAAAAAGACCAGCAGGGGGGAAATGAACAGAGGGAAAAGCAAAATGACAAGACAATCTAAGACAAAACATGACAAACACAATGTGCCATTGGAACACAGGAGTGATGGTTCCTGATAATGTGCCTCTGTACGCCTATGTAGATATTCCATTAAAAATCTGTCGTTTCCAGTAGTCATTTACAACATTAACAATGTCTACACTGTATTTCTGATACATTTGATGTTATTTTAATGGACAAAAACATGGCTTTTCTTTCAAAAACAAGGACATTTCAAACTGACCCCAAACTTTTGAACGATAGTGTACTTCAGTTTCAAAATTAAAAGTATAAATAATTTCAGATTCCTTATTAAGCAAACCAGACCGCACCATTTTCCTATAATTTTTTATTTACGGATAGCCAGGGGCATGTTCCAACACTCAAACATAATTTACAAACTAAGCATATGTTTAGTGAGTCCGCCAGATCAGAGGCAATAGGGATGACCAGAGATTTTTTTGATACAGTAAGTGTGTGAATTAGACCATGTTCCTGTCCTGCTAAGCATTCGGAATGTAACAAGTACTTTTGGGTTTCATGGAAAATGTATGGAGTAGAAAGTACATCATTTTCTTTAGGAATATAGTGAAGTAAAAGTGAAAGTTGTCAAAAAATATAAATAGTTAAGTGAAGTACAGATACCCCCAAAAACTACTTAAGTAGTACTTTCAAGTATTTTTCCTTAAGTACTTTACACCACTGCATATAAGATATCCTACTACTGCCACTAGGTGACATGATTAATGTGTGTGGCTCTCAAATTATTCTACTCACAAGAGTCCAATAGAAGACCAAATAGCATTTGAGTGCAATAAAGTCCGCGAAACAAAGAATACATGCTTCTCTATTGCTCTGCGAACACGAGGGTGATTCATTCCTCCCTTTGTCAATATTAGCATTGTATCTGACACTCCCACAGTCAGAGGCATATATTATATGAATGGTATACTGGTACAGAAACTGGGTTGATCGTTCAACTAAATGAGTGACTTTTGCGTCACTTACATTTTTTTATTTGAAATTGTGCTCTAATATTGCATTTTAAAAGCCTGTTATATTAAATGAAGTGCCCTTTAATATAGACCACATGGGGAATTCAATAAATCAATACATTTTCAATATGAATAAAGACTTGCATAAGTGCAGGGTGGCAGGTAGCCTAGCAGTTGGAGCGTTGGGCCAGTAATTAAAAGGTTGCTGGTTTGAATAGCCGAGCCAACAAGGTGAAACATCTGTTGATGTGCCGTTGAGCAAAGCACTTAACCCTAATTTTCTCCAGTTGCTCTGTACTACCATGGCTCACCCTGTAAAACAACATATTTCTCTGGTGTATGTGACAATAAAACATTGTTTGTTTTTTAAGCATTTGACATGTCCCTCCGTGCACGTTATGGGACTTCTAGGAAACATGTTACCCACTTAATCCCAACATTTCTTCAAATTTTCACCATCATTGTAAAGCCATAGTTATTTTATTACTTTGACAAAGTCATTTCTGAAGATTATTATTTATTTCATGTGATTCGTTTATGTCTGTCCCTCATTTTAAGGTCAACCCTGTTACGTGAACGGAGCGGGTCGAGCATATAACTGAGCGGGTCGAGCATAAAACTGAGCGGGTCGAGCATAAAACTGAGCGGGTCGAGCATAAAACTGAGCGGATCGAGCATAAAACTGAGCGGGTCGAGCATATAACTGAGCGGGTGAGCATAAAACTGAGCGGGTCGAGCATAAAACTGAGCGGGTCGAGCATAAAACTGAGCGGATCGAGCATAAAACTGAGCGGGTCGAGCATAAAACTGAGCGGATCGAGCATAAAACTGAGCGGGTCGAGCATATAACTGAGCGGGTGAGCATAAAACTGAGTGGGTCGAGCATAAAACTGAGCGGGCCGAGCATAAAACTGAGCGGGTCGAGCATAAAACTGAGCGGGTCGAGCATAAAACTGAGCGGGTCGAGCATAAAACTGAGCGGGCCGAGCATATAACTGAGCGGGTGAGCATAAAACTGAGCGGGTCGAGCATAAAACTGAGCGGGCCGAGCATAAAACTGAGTGGATCGAGCATAAAACTGAGCGGGTCGAGCATATAACTGAGCGGGTCGAGCATAAAACTGAGCGGGTCGAGCATAAAACTGAGCGGGTCGAGCATAAAACTGAGCGGGTCGAGCATAAAACTGAGCGGGTCGAGCATAAAACTGAGCGGGTCGAGCATAACACGTCAACCCTGTTACCCATAGATAGACAGGCTACAAGTGTTTTAGCAATTCAAATGTTTTTGTGAAGCTTGCATTCAATTGCCTCCCATGTTGCACAAAACAAGCTTCCATTCCCCCTGTCACAAGGGAATTTATGGCTGATTTAAGATGAAATCATAAACCCTGTTACGGTCAACCCTGTTACTTTATTTGTCACTTAATAGGCACTTACTACAGTCATATTATTATTATTACATAGCATCATTGTCTAGATTGTCTAACTTTCCATGGATTTCTATGGGATATGTGATACATTCACTGTTGAAATGGGGTTTTGTATAGATAATATACATTTCTGTTGCTATTCAAATTGCATCTAATATATTGTCCCTAATATATTGTCCCATTGTCCACCAGACTAAATTAGTTTGCACTCAGCCAAATGGACTGTAAAAGGACTGATTCTGTAAATCTTTGTCAAATTCGAAATAAATATGATTCCTAGTTTACTGACACTGATAATTTTGTAAGTCGCTCTGGATAAGAGCGTCTGCTAAATGACTTAAATGTAATGTAAATGTTATTCTAGATTGAAACAGCTACATTATGAATATGTCATCATCATTGAATGGTGCACCTTGTCAATTGTACACATTGCATTATAGCAATATATTGTTGAACCAACAGAGGGCAGACTTAAACATGTAAAAATCACCTCACACCAGGGTACTACCTTACTTTAATCTAACCCTAATTATATATTATGCCCAACTGAATTTTGATGCTGGATTTTTACTTTTCTTTGAATGGTTTTTGGATTTATTTTCAAAATAACCATGATAACCTTGGTTGGTGGGGATGTGTGTTATCATGACAAAGATGGTTCATAACAGCAATTGTAAATGTTACATTTGAAAGAAATTGAACAATACTCAATTAATGTTAGAAGAAAACACTGATCAAATAACGGTATCACATCAAAGAAACAAGATTGTGCAGAGCACAGAGCGAGGTCACTTGACTTCCAACAATAGACTTTACATGAGTTGTTTTACATGGAAGAGAGGAATCCCAAATAAAAACAGGTCAGTGTTGTTTTGACCCTCTCTATTGACATCACAGCAGGCAGAGACATGATTTCCCTGGGAGAACAGGAAGTAGGAAGCAGCATGACCTACAGTATATCAGCCTCATCCATTTACTCCATCCTCTATCAAGTCTGTGTCAAGGAGGTCCACATCATGGTTGACATTTCTTTTCCTATTGAAATTTCAGCTCGTGTCCATTGTGGAAAAGGTGTAAAGTATGAGGAAGTGAACCCCATTCCTACCACTGGCTGAATTAGCTTGAATTGCTCAGCTCCTCTGGTGAAGCTTTGAGGACATTCAAAGCTGATCAAGATGGCCTATGATAATAACACACATGAAAACAGCAGCAAGACTTAAAATAAAGTGTACTATGAAAGATATTTTAAATCCAAAGAGGGTATTTCTATTGGTGTGAATTCTCTTTTATCCAATGTTTAGGCTGGCAGAGATGAGCTGCTGCATCAGAACCAAAACCATAACACAAGGGAAGTGTGTCCTCAGCGCAAACAAGAACATCCATCTACGCAAGAATTTACCACCCAGTTTCTTTGTTTACAGCTTACTCACTATGGCCAGAGTTGTGTCTTCCTGGAAGATGTGTGAACACAGCAGAGCAGTGCTTGACCTGAGTTAAGGTTTCTGCTAGCTGGCTGGCTTGTGTTCTCAGCAGTGGGAGGGAGGGGTACAGTTCCTCTCTGGAGCCGAGTTTCCTCTGTGGTGAGCTGCCTGCCTCCTCTTACTGGAATCAATTAACAATCCCCTTTCATAACCAGATGGAGAGATAGGGAAAAGAGAGTAGGGATTAGATGCTGTTAATTACCAACTGAGAACAGCATATTTGTTTGAAGACACTTCACAACACTCTAAGTCTCTCCTTTGAAATATGCTTTGGGGTTGAGCGTATGAGTGGAAGTCCTTGAATAAATGCCCCCTCTGTTAAATAGTAGCGAGAGGAAGATCAGCAGAGAAGCCTAGTGAACTTTATAAACGGATGTTTAGGACATAGTAGGAAATGGAATGTGTTAATGTAAAATGTGTTTGTTTTTTTAGCCATTAAGTCAAATTGTAATCTTTTCTTTACAAGTCAGATTTAGCGAGTTTCAGAAATACATTGTGTAGCAATTGTTTATTTAAAGAACCAATGGATGAATTAGAGTTATAGGAGCCTCCCAACAGTTACTCATTGAGACCAATGAAAGGGTTCCCTGTTTCAAAAGAATGTCAAACATTCAATCAAATGCTGTCATCTTGAATGAGAAAAGGAGAGGCCTTTGCACTAACACACAATAACCAGTCCATTTAGATCATTACAATTTAACAATGTAAAGTATTTTAATATTTGCAATAATTGGGCACGCTTTCCAAAGTAGCAGCCATTTGGGAGGAAAACTTCAGGATCAGCAATCAGGTGAATTGGATATTAATGTACTTGGCAAGTCATTCTCTTTGGAGATAATCAGATGAATATGCCGTCTATGAACACAGCCCAGATTTGAATAGCTGCAGCAAAGAGGAGCTTCCATCCAAACATCCCAACGAAGTCACCATTATTAAACACATAACACACAAATAAACGTTCACATGTCAGTGAAAAATACATGACATTTAGGGGCTCATTAAAGACAGACATGGCATCTCGCTTTGTGGGGTTTGAAGGGATTGGGGGATGGTGCTCATTCCTCTTTCGATCAACTGTAAGAGCTTGCAGCTGTCAGAGACAACCAACACACTGGGTAGGCAGGCAGGGAGACCCAGACAGACCCAGGCAGGGATCATAGGAGACGTCATGCAGCTTTACCCCATCAAAGCCTCTCTCAGGAAGTGTGATCTAAGAGTTAGGGCTGCTTGGGTTCTAGAGGAATGACAGGAGTCCAAAAGTCTGCAAAACAATACAATGTCTGAATGAAAATGGCATCCTGTAACGGCTTTCCTACTGGGAAGGAGAGGAGGACCAAAATGCAGCGTGGTTATAGTTCATGTTTTTTTAATAGGAAACTCAACATAAACATAATATAAAACAATAAACATGCCAATACCAAAACAGACATTGTATTGTCTTGCAGACTTTTGGACTCCTGTCATCCCTCTCTCTCCAGATGAAATCTCGCGTCTTGTGACGGCCGGCCGCCCAACAACCTGCCCGCTTGACCCTATCCCCTCCCCTCTTCTCCAGACCATTTCCGGAGATCTTCTCCCTTACCTCACCTCGCTCATCAACTCATCACTGACCGCTGGCTACGTCCCTTCCGTCTTCAAGAGAGCGAGAGTTGCACCCCTTCTGAAAAAACCTACACTCGATCCCTCCGATGTCAACAATTACAGACCAGTATCCCTTCTTTCTTTTCTCTCCAAAACTCTTGAACGTGCCGTCCTTGGCAAGCTTTCCCGCTATCTCTCTCTGAATGACCTTCTTGATCCAAATCAGTCAGGTTTCAAGACTAGTCATTCAACTGAGACTGCTCTCCTCTGTATCACGGAGGCGCTCCGCACTGCTAAAGCTAACTCTCTCTCCTCTGCTCTCATCCTTCTAGATCTATCGGCTGCCTTCGATACTGTGAACCATCAGATCCTCCTCTCCACCCTCTCCGAGTTGGGCATCTCCGGCGCGGCCCACGCTTGGATTGCGTCCTACCTGACAGGTCGCTCCTACCAGGTGGCGTGGCGAGAATCTGTCTCCTCACCACGCGCTCTCACCACTGGTGTCCCCCAGGGCTCTGTTCTAGGCCCTCTCCTATTCTCGCTATACACCAAGTCACTTGGCTCTGTCATAACCTCACATGGTCTCTCCTATCATTGCTATGCAGACGACACACAACTAATCTTCTCCTTTCCCCCTTCTGATGACCAGGTGGCGAATCGTATCTCTGCATGTCTGGCAGACATATCAGTGTGGATGACGGATCACCACCTCAAGCTGAACCTCTGCAAGACGGAGCTGCTCTTCCTCCCGGGGAAGGACTGCCCGTTCCATGATCTTGCCATCACGGTTGACAACTCCATTGTGTCCTCCTCCCAGAGCGCTAAGAACCTTGGTGTGATCCTGGACAACACCCTGTCGTTCTCAACCAACATCAAGGCGGTGGCCCGTTCCTGTAGGTTCATGCTCTACAACATCCGCAGAGTACGACCCTGCCTCACACAGGAAGCGGCGCAGGTCCTAATCCAGGCACTTGTCATCTCCCGTCTGGATTACTGCAACTCGCTGTTGGCTGGGCTCCCTGCCTGTGCCATTAAACCCCTTCAACTCATCCAGAACGCCGCAGCCCGTCTGGTGTTCAACCTTCCCAAGTTCTCTCACGTCACCCCGCTCCTCCGTTCTCTACACTGGCTTCCAGTTGAAGCTCGCATCCGCTACAAGACCATGGTGCTTGCCTACGGAGCTGTGAGGGGAACGGCACCTCAGTACCTCCAGGCTCTGATCAGGCCCTACACCCAAACAAGGGCACTGCGTTCATCCACCTCTGGCCTGCTCGCCTCCCTACCACTGAGGAAGTACAGCTCCCGCTCAGCCAAGTCAAAACTGTTCGCTGCTCTGGCCCCCCCAATGGTGGAACAAACTCCCTCACGACGCCAGGACAGCGGAGTCAATCACCACCTTCCGGAGACACCTGAAACCCCACCTCTTTAAGGAATACCTAGGATAGGATAAGTATCCCCCCCCCCCTTTAAGATTTAGATGCACTATTGTAAAGTGACTGTTCCACTGGATGTCATAAGGTGAATGCACCAATTTGTAAGTCGCTCTGGATAAGAGCGTCTGCTAAATGACTTAAATGTAAATGTAATTCCTCTAGAACCCAAGCAGCCCTAACTCTTGCCAAGTACATTAATATCCAATTCACCTGATTGCTGAACCTGAAGTTTTCCTCCCAAATGGCTGCTACTTTGGAAAGCGTGCCCAATTATTGCAAATATTAAAATACTTTACATTGTTAAATTGTAATGATCTAAATGGACTGGTTATTGTGTGTTAGTGCAAAGGCCTCTCCTTTTCTCATTCAAGATGACAGCATTTGATTGAATGTTTGACATTCTTTTGAAACAGGGAACCCTTTCATTAGTCTCAATGAGTAACTGTTGGGAGGCTCCTATAACTCTAATTCATCCATTGGTTCTTTAAATAAACAATTGCTACACAATGTATTTCTGAAACTCGCTAAATCTGACTTGTAAAGAAAAGATTACAATTTGACTTAATCGCTAAAAAAACAAACACATTTTACATTAACACATTCCATTTCCTACTATGTCCTAAACATCCGTTTATAAAGTTCACTAGGCTTCTCTGCTGATCTTCCTCTCGCTACTATTTAACAGAGGGGGCATTTATTCAAGGACTTCCACTCATACGCTCAACCCCAAAGCATATTTCAAAGGAGAGACTTAGAGTGTTGTGAAGTGTCTTCAAACAAATATGCTGTTCTCAGTTGGTAATTAACAGCATCTAATCCCTACTCTCTTTTCCCTATCTCTCCATCTGGTTATGAAAGGGGATTGTTAATTGATTCCAGTAAGAGGAGGCAGGCAGCTCACCACAGAGGAAACTTGGCTCCAGAGAGGAACTGTACCCCTCCCTCCCACTGCTGAGAGAACACAAGCCAGCCAGCTAGCAGAAACCTTAACTCAGGTCAAGCACATCTGTTCACACATCTTCCAGGAAGACACAACTCTGGCCATAGTGAGTAAGCTGTAAACAAAGAAACTGGATGGTAAATTCTTGCGTAGATGGATGTTCTTGTTTGCGCTGAGGACACACTTCCCTTGTGTTATGGTTTTGGTTCTGATGCAGCAGCTCATCTCTGCCAGCCTAAACATCGGATAAAAGAGAATTCACACCAATAGAAATACTCTCTTTGGATTTAAAATATCTTTCATAATACACTTTATTTTAAGTCTTGCTGCTGTTTTCATGTGTGTTATTATCATAGGCCATCTTGATAAGCTTTGAATGTCCTCAAAGCTTCACCAGAGGAGCTGAGCAATTCAAGCTAATTACAGCCAGTGGTAGGAATGGGGTTCACTTCCTCATACTTTACACCTTTTCCACAATGGACACGGGCTGATATACTGTAGGTCATGCTGCTTCCTACTTCCTGTTCTCCCAGGGAAATCATGTCTCTGCCTGCTGTGATGTCAATAGAGAGGGTCAAAACAACACTGACCTGTTTTTATTTGGGGTTCCTCTCTTCCATGTAAAACAACTCATGTAAAGTCTATTGTTGGAAGTCAAGTGACCTCGCTCTGTGCTCTGCACAATCTTGTTTCTTCTTAAGCCCTCTTTTATCTATGTCATAGGGCTGTTGTTGAACCTCACAAACATCCTCAAATACTAACATTTTTGTATCCAGGTCTGTTCAAAAATAGGTTAATGCCCCTCTCCGTTCTCTTTCTACCCCCACAAACATTCCTTTCTTCCTAGGTCCATGCCATATAACCCCTTCCTAATGAACAAACATTATTTAACACTACTAGAAAGACAGGGTAGAATTCTTGCCAGTTATAATGCCGTATACATAATTTAGTCATTATTCATAAAAAATCCCATAACATTGATCGAAAGAGGAATGAGCACCATCCCCCAATCCCTTCAAACCCCACAAAGAGAGATGCCAAGTCTGTCTTTAATGAGCCTTTCAAGCCAGAGCGAGTCACTACGAAGTAGTTTAACATGAGAGATGGGGATTTAGTGAGCATACACATTATATGAAGTAACTGTTGGCCACAGTAATATAGTCACATTTAGTCAGACAATGCAGAAGGAGTATTTGGCTGAATCATATGTAGTCAATCAAACAAAAATAACAGTAATAAAATCACTATGTGCCACTTACATCATGCACTCCCTTCAAGTCTTATTCCTCTCCAGCTTTATCATCCCTGCAGCTTGTTCATTGAAGGGGATAAACCAAGAGCAGGAATAAGACTTGACAAGTCAATCATTATATAGGAAGGATTATGCATTTGTCATCTTTTACTTGTTGAATCTGAGTGTGTTTACTGAGGAGAACACAAGCCAGCCAGCTAGCAGCAACTTTATAACTCAGGTCAAGAACTGCTGCGCTGTGTTCACACACCTTTCAGGAAGACACAACTCTGTAATAATCAAGGGTTTTACCTCCGATGTGTCCATTTGCCAACTGGACCTCCAAAGGAGAGTTAATTTGAGGTCAGACAGGACATTGTGAGAAAGCTGTACATAAAGAAACTGAGTGGTAAATGCTTGCGTATATAAATGTTTTTGTTTGCGCTGATGACAAACTTCTCTTGTGTTGTGGTTTTGGACCTGATGTAGCGGCTCATCTCTGTCAGCCAAATGAAACATTGGATAAAAGGGAATTCACACCAGTAGAAACACCCTCTTTGGATTTAAAGTATGTTCCATTGACATGTGAATGTTTATTTGTGTGTTATGTGTTCAATACTGGTGACTTCGTTTGGATGTTTGGATGCACGGTGTCCTATTGCACTTTTGTGCAAATAAGAATTTATTTTTGAAACACCATGGGCGTTGGTCCAATTGGATTGAGCCTAGCGGTTAGAGTGTTGGGCCAGCAACCGAAAGGTTGCTGGATTGAATCCCCGAGCTGACAAGGAAACTCTGTCATTCTGCCCCTGAACAAGGCAGTTAACTTACTGTTCCCCGGTACGCTGTCATTGTAAATAAGAATTGTTCTTAACTAATATATAATAATAATATATGCCAGTTAGCAGATGCTTTTATCCAAAGCGACTTACAGTCATGTGTGCATACATTCTACGTATGGGTGGTCCCAGGAATCGAACCCACTACCCTGGCATTACAAGCGCCATGCTGTACCAACTGAGCTACAGAAGGACCACAGTTAAATAAAGGTTAAAAATGTGTGCCCAGGGGGCCCTAGGACCAACTTTGGGAAACCCTGTGCTAAGTCATGTAACCTGGTAGTTTTAAATTGTCCCATTTTTTTGTGTTCTCCTCAGTAAACACACTCAGATTCAACAAGTAAAAGATGACAAATGCATAATCCATCCTATATAATGATTGACTTGTCAAGTCTTATTCCTGCTCTTGGTTTATCCCCTTCAATGAACAAGCTGCAGGGATGATAAAGCTGGAGAGGAATAAGACTTGAAGGGAGTGCATGATGCAAGTGGCACATAGTGATTTTATTACTGTTATTTTTGATTGACTACATATGATTCAGCCAAATACTCCTTCTGCATTGTCTGACTAAATGTGACTATGTTACTGTGGCCAACAGTTACTTCATATAATGTGTATGCTCACTAAATCCCTATCTCTCAGGTTAAACTACTTCGTAGTGACTCGCTCTGGCTTGAGAGGCTCATTAAAGACAGACTTGGCATCTCTCTTTTTGGGGTTTGAAGGGATTGGGGGATGGTGCTCATTGCTCTTTCGATCAATGTTATGGGATTTTTTATGAATAATGACTAAATTATGTATACGGCATTATAACTGGCAAAAATTCTACCCTGTCTTTCTAGTAGTGTTAAATAATGTTTGTTCATTAGGAAGGGGTTATATGGCATGGACCTAGGAAGAAAGGAATGTATGTGGGGGTAGAAAGAGAATGAAGAGGGGCATTAACCTATTTTTGAACAGACCTGACTGTAACTCTGGAGAGATAAGAAAGGACAGGGAGACCTGCTGAGGACAGCCTGACCTGCTGAGGAGTGACGGACTCCATCCTAGCTGGAGGGGTGCTCTCATCTTATCTACCAACATAGACAGGGCTCTAACTCCTCTAGGTCCACAATGAAATAGGGTGCAGGCCAGGCAGCAGGCTGTTAGCCAGCCTGCCAGCATAGTGGAGTCTGCCACTAGCACAGTCAGTGTAGTCAGCTCAGCTATCACCATTGAGACCGTGTCTGTGCCTCGACCTACGTTGGGCAAAACTAAACATGGCGGTGTTCGCCTTAGCAATCTCACTAGGATAAAGACCTCCTCCATTCCTGCCATTATTGAAAGAGATCATGATACCTCACATCTCAAAATAGGGCTACTTAAATGTTAGATCCCTTACTTCAAAGGCAATTATAGTCAATGAACTAATCACTGATCATAATCTTGATGTGATTTGCCTGACTGAAACATGGCTTAAGCCTGATGAATTTACTGTGTTAATTGAGGCCTCACCTCCTGGCTACACTAGTGACCATATCCCCCGTGCATCCCGCAAAGGCGGAGGTGTTGCTAACATTTACGATAGCAAATTTAAATTTACAAAAAAATAAATGAAAAATGTTTTGAGCTTCTAGTCATGAAATCTATGCAGCCTTCTCAATCACTTTTTATAGCTACTGTTTACAGGCCTCCTGGGCCATATACAGCATTCCTCATTGAGTT
Organism: Oncorhynchus gorbuscha; assembly: GCF_021184085.1. NCBI lineage: Eukaryota > Metazoa > Chordata > Actinopteri > Salmoniformes > Salmonidae > Oncorhynchus > Oncorhynchus gorbuscha. The sequence continues at coordinate 53,893,758 of NC_060190.1, forward strand.
CCCTGAATTCCTATCGGACCTTGTAGTCATAGCAGATAATATTCTAATCTTTGGTGACTTTAATATTCACATGGAAAAGTCCACAGACCCATTCCAAAAGGCTTTCGGAGCCATCGACTCAGTGGGTTTTGTCCAACATGTCTCTGGACCTACTCACTGTCACAGTCATACTCTGGACCTAGTTTTGTCCCATGGAATAAATGTTGTGGATCTTAATGTTTTTCCTCATAATCCTGGACTATTGGACCACCATTTTATTACGTTTGCAATTGCAACAAATACTCTGCTCAGACCCCAACCAAGGAACATCAAAAGTCATGTTATAAATTCACAGACAACACAAAGACTCCTTGATGTCCTTCCAGATTCCCTCTGTCTACCCAAGGATTCCCTCTGTCTACCCACTGATTCCCTCTGTCTACCCACTGAGGAACTAAATTTAACCTTGCGCAATACCCTAGATGCAGTTGCACCCCTAAAAACTAAAAACATTTCTCATAAGAAACTAGCTCCCTGGTACACAGAAAATACCCGAGCTCTGAAGCAAGCTTCCAGAAAATTGGAACGGAAATGGCGCCACACCAAACTGGAAGTCTTCCGACTAACTTGGGAAGACAGTACCGTGCAGTACCGAAGAGCCCTCACTGCTGCTCGATCATCCTATTTTCCTAACTTAATTGGGGAAAATAAGAACAATCCGAAATTCCTTTTTGATACTGTCACAAAGCTAACTAAAAAGCAGCATTCCCCAAGAGAGGATGGCTTTCACTTTAGCAGTGATAAATTCATGAACTTCTTTGAGGAAAAGATCATGATTATTAGAAAGCAAATTACGGACTCCTCTTTAAATCTGCGTATTCATTCAAAGCTCAGTTGTCCTGAGTCTGCACAACTCTGCCAGGACCTAGGATCAAGAGAGACGCTCAAGTGTTTTAGTACTATATCTCTTGACACAATGATGAAAATAATCATGGCCTCTAAACCTTCAAGCTGCATACTGGACCCTATTCCAACTAAACTACTGATAGAGCTGCTTCCTGTGCTTGGCCCTCCTATGTTGAACATAATAAACGGCTCTCTATCTACCGGATGTGTACCAAAGTCACTAAAAGTGCCAGTAATAAAGCCTCTCTTGAAAAAGCCAAACCTTGACCCAGAAAATATAAAAAACTATCGGCCTATATCGAATCTTCCATTCCTCTCAACAATTTTAGAAAAGGCCGTTGCACAGCAACTCACTGCCTTCCTGAAGACAAAAACAATGTATACGAAATGCTTCAGTCGGGTTTTAGACCCCATCATAGCACTGAAACTGCACTTGTGAAGGTGGTAAATTACCTTTTAATGGCATCAGACCGAGGCTCTGCATCTGTGCTCGTGCTCCTAGACCTTAGTGCTGCTTTTGATACCATCGATCACCACATTCTTTTGGAGAGATTGGAAACCCAAATTGATCTACACTGACAAATTCTGGCCTGGTTTAGATCTTATCTGTCGGAAAGATATCAGTTTGTCTCTGTGAATGGTTTGTCCTCTGACAAATCAACTGTAAATTTCGGTGTTCCTCAAGGTTCCGTTTTAGGACCACTATTGTTTTCACTATATATTTTACCTCTTGGGGATGTCATTCGAAAACATAATGTTAACTTTCACTGCTATGCGGATGACACACAACTGTACATTTCAATGAAACATGGTGAAGCCCCAAAATTGCCCTCACTAGAAGCATGTGTTTCAGACATAAGGAAGGGGATGGCTGCAAACGTTCTACTTTTAAACTCAGATAAAACAGAAATGCTTGTTCTAGGTCCCAAGAAACAAAGAGATCTTCTGTTGAATCTGACAATTAATCTTAATGGTTGTACAGTCGTCTCAAATAAAACTGTGGAGGACCTCGGCGTTACTCTGGACCCTGATCTCTCTTTTTCCATCTACGTAACATTGCAAAAATCAGAAACTTTCTGTCCAAAAATGATGCAGAAAAATTCATCCATGCTTTTGTCACTTCTAGGTTAGACTACTGCAATGCTCTACTTTCAGGCTACCCGGATAAAGCACTTAATAAACTTCAGTTAGTGCTAAATACGGCTGCTAGAATCCTGACGAGAACCAAACAAATTGATCATATTACTCCAGTGCTAGCCTCCCTACACTGGCTTACTGTAAGGGCTGATTTCAAGGTTTTACTGCTATCCTACAAAGCATTACATGGGCTTGCTCCTACCTATCTTTCTGATTTGGTCCTGCCGTACATACCTACACGTATGCTATGGTCACAAGACTCAGGCCTCCTAATTGTCCCTAGAATTTCTAAGCAAACAGCTGGAGGCAGGGCTTTCTCCTATAGAGATCCATTTTTATGGAACGGTCTGCCTACCCATGACAGAGACGCAAACTCAGTCTCAACCTTTAAGTCTTTACTGAAGACTCATCTCTTCAGTGGGTCATATGATTGAATGTAGTCTGGCCCAGGAGTGGGAAGGTGAACGGAAAGGCTCTGGAGCAAGGAACCGCCCTTGCTGTCTCTGCCTGGCCGGTTCCCCTCTTTCCACTGGGATTCTCTGCCTCTAACCCTATTACAGGGGCTGAGTCACTGGCTTACTGGGACTCTCTCATACTGTGCCTGGGAGGGGTGCGTCACCTGAGTGGGTTGAGTCACTGATGTGATCATCTTGTCTGGGTTGGCGCATCCCCCCCCCCCCCTTGGGTTGTGCCGTGGCGGAGATCTTTGTGGGCTATACTCAGCCTTGTCTCAGGATGGTAAGTTGGTGGTTGAAGGTATCCCTCTAGTGGTGTGGGGGCTGTGCTTTGGCTAAGTGGGTGGGGTTATATCCTTCCTGTTTGGCCCTGTCCGGGGGTGTCCTCGGATGGGGCCACAGTGTCTCCTGACCCCTCCTGTCTCAGCCTCCAGTATTTATGCTGCAGTAGTTTATGTGTCGGGGGGCTAGGGTCAGTTTGTTATATCTGGAGTGCTTCTCCTGTCCTATTCAGTGTCCTGTGTGAATTTAAGTGTGCTCTCTCTAATTCACTCTTTCTCTCTTTCTTTCTCTCTCTCGGAGGACCTGAGCCCTAGGACCATGCCTCAGGACCACCTGACATGATGACTCCTTGCTGTCCCCAGTCCATCTGGCCGTGCTGCTGCTCCAGTTTCAACTGTTCTGCCTTATTATTATTGGACCATGCTGGTCATTTATGAACATTTGAACATCTTGGCCATGTTCTGTTATAATCTCCACCCGGCACAGCCAGAATAGGACTGGGACTCCACATAGCCTGTTTCCTCTCTAGGTTTCTTCCTAGGTTTTGGCCTTTCTAGGGAGTTTTTCCTAGCCACCGTGCTTCTACACCTGCATTGCTTGCTGTTTGGGGTTTTAGGCTGGGTTTCTGTACAGCACTTTGAGATATCAGCTGATGTACGAAGGGCTATATAAATACATTTTATTTGATTTGGAGAGCCCCTCCAGAGCTCTAGTATCTGGGGGAGACTGGAACTGTCAACTGAGTGGTTATAAACTGTGGTGAGTCTCATGAGAAAATCACTATGTTGGTGTGTATGTCTGTGCATAGGTTAGGGTGGTATAAAAGGAATATATTTGTGTTAACTGCAGAGCTCTCGCAAATAAATCAGGATCTGATCAATTGTGAGCTGGGAATTCTGTCTGTTTTATTTAAGACCAGAAGTTTACAACCTCTGGGTATCAGACAGATAAAGGTAATTGGAATCTATGAACATTGATTACAAAATTACTTAACAATCAACTGTAAGAGCTTGCAACTGTGAGAGACAACCAACACACTGGGTAGGCAGGCAGGGAGACCCAGACAGACCCAGGCAGGGATCATAGGAGACGTCATGCAGCTCTACCCCATCAAAGCCTCCTCTTTTTCAGGAAGTGTGATTTATGAGCTAGTGCTGCTTGGATTCTAGAGGAATGAGAGGAGCCGACTAAAATACTAAGAACGACATTGAGAATAATCAGTGCTGTTGTGACACTACGGCCCTGACCTGTGCATCTATTAAAGTTGCTTGAACTACACCTATAGTTTGATAATTACTTATATAAAGACATTCTCAAGACACTTCCAGTTGTTGAATATTGGGAAACCAGGAACTCGCTATCGGAGGAGGTATCTGAGAGTCAGGAGTCAGTGAGTTGAGTTCCACCACCTCCAAACATTTATTCAAATCAAATTGAATAAAACTTTATTAATTGTTGTTTATTTATTAGGAATTTCAACTTTACAATGAAATGCTTAGTTGCAAGCCCTCAACCAACAATGCTTTAAGAAGTTTTAAGAAAACTAAGTCTTATGAAAAAAATAGATAAGTAAAAAATAGAAAATAAAAGTAACAAATAATTAAACAGCAGCAGTAAAATAACAATAGTGAGGCTATATACAAGGGGTACTGGTACAGGGTCAATATGTGGGGCACTGGTTAGTCAATATTTTATTTATTTATTTAACCTTTATTTAACCAGGTAGGCAAGTTGAGAACAAGTTCTCATTTACAATTGCGACCTGGCCAAGATAAAGCAAAGCAGTTCGACAGATACAACGACACAGAGTTACACATGGAGTAAAACAAACATACAGTCAATAATACAGTATAAACAAGTCTATATACAATGTGAGCAAATTAGGTGAGAAGGGAGGTAAAGGCAAAAAGGCCATGGTGGCAAAGTAAATACAGTATAGCAAGTAAAACACTGGAATGGTAGTTTTGCAATGGAAGAATGTGCAAAGTAGAAATAAAAATAATGGGGTGCAAAGGAGCAAAATAAATAAATAAATGAAATACAGTTGGGAAAGAGGTAGTTGTGTGGGCTAAATTATAGATGGGCTATGTACAGGTGCAGTAATCTGTAAGATGCTCTGACAGTTGGTGCTTAAAGCTAGTGAGGGAGATAAGTGTTTCCAGTTTCAGAGATTTTTGTAGTTCGTTCCAGTCATTGGCAGCAGAGAACTGGAAGGAGAGGCGGCCAAAGAAAGAATTGGTTTTGGGGGTGACTAGAGAGATATACCTGCTGGAGCGTGTGCTACAGGTGGGAGATGCTATGGTGACCAGCGCGCTGAGATAAGGGGGGACTTTACCTAGCAGGGTCTTGTAGATGACATGGAGCCAGTGGGTTTGGCGACGAGTATGAAGCGAGGGCCAGCCAACGAGAGCGTACAGGTCGCAATGGTGGGTAGTATATGGGGCTTTGGTGACAAAACAGATTGCACTGTGATAGACTGCATCCAATTTGTTGAGTAGGGTATTGGAGGCTATTTTGTAAATGACATCGCCAAAGTCGAGGATTGGTAGGATGGTCAGTTTTACAAGGGTATGTTTGGCAGCATGAGTGAAGTATGAGTGAATATGTAGGTAGTGATAAAGTAACTATGCATAGATAATAAACAGAGAGTAGCAGCAACATAAAAAAGGGGTCTGGATAGCTGTCACGGCTTCCGGCGAAGTCGATCCCTCTCCTTGTTCGGGCGGCGTTCAGCGGTCGACGTCACCGGCCTTCTAGCCATCGCCGATCCACTTTTAATTTTCCATTTGTTTTGTCTGTGTCTTACACACCTGGTTTCAATTCCCCAATTACTTGTTCATTATTTAACCCTCTGTTCCCCATGTTTATTTGTGAGTAATTGTTTAGTATAGAGGTCTTGGATGGCCCCAGTGATGTACTGGGCCGTACGCACTACCCTCTGTAGTGCCTTGCGGTCTGGGGCAGAACAGTTGTCATACCAGGCAATGATGCAACCAGTCAGGACGCTCTCGATGGTGCAGCTGTAGAACCTTTTACGGATCTGAGGACCAATACCAAATATTTTCAGTCTCCTGAGGGGGAATAGGCTTTGTCGTGCCCTCTTCACAACTGTCTTAGTGTGTTTGGACCGTGATAGTTTGTTGTGATGTGGTCACCAAGGAACTTGAAGCTCTCAACCTGCTCCACTACAGCCCCGTCAATGAGAATGGGGGCGTGCTCGGTCCTCCTCTTCCTGTAGTCCACAATTATCTCCTTTGTCTTGATCACGTTGATGGAGAGGTTGTTGTCCTGGCACCACACGACCAGGTCTCTGACCTCCTCCCTATAGTATAGGCTGTCTCATTATTGTCGGTGATCAGGCGTTAGAGTCATACCTGGTCATGCAGTCATGAGTGAACAGGGAGTACAGGAGGGAGTTGAGCACGCACCCCTGAGAGGCCCCCGTGTTGAGGATCAGTGTGGCGGATGTGTTGTTTCCTGCCCTTACCACTTGGGGGGCGGTCCGTCAGGAAGTCCAGGATCCAGTTGCAGAGGAAGGTGTTTAGTCCCAGGGTCCTTAGCTTAATCATGAGCTTTGAGGGCACTATGGTGTTGAACACTGAGCTGTAGTCAATGAATAGCATTCTCACATAGGTGTTCCTGTTTACAATCAGGCCAGGGCCCAAGGTACAACCTCTGGTCGCGGAAGATGTTTAGTGGTAGTGGTGCTGTCACACCCTGACCTTAGTATTCTTTGTTTTCCTTGTTATTTTTGGTTAGGTCAGGGGTTTTGTATGTTTATGGGGCTGTCTCCTATCTAGGTATATTGTATGTCTATGGTTGCCTAGATTGGTTCTCAATTAGAGGCAGCTGTGTATCATTGTCTCTGATTGGGAACCATATGCTTCCGTGTGTCACGCCTTGGTCATTGTATCTTGTGTTTTTGTTATATGTTTGGGTAGGCCAGGGTGTGACATGGGTTTATATGTTGTATTTCGTATTAGGGTTTGTATTAATTGGGAGTGTGTATTATTAGGGGTGTGTCTAGTTAGGCTTGGCTGCCTGAGGCGATTCCTAATTGGAGTCAGCTGATTCTAGTTGTCTCGGATTGGGAACCGTATTTAGGTAGCCTGAGTGCGCGTTGTATTTCGTGGGTGATTGTACCTGTCTTTGTGTTAGTCACCAGATAGGCTGTATTAGTTTCACTCCTTTGTTGTTTTGTATTCTCAGTTATTTCATGTACAGCATTTTCTTCATTAAATGTCATGAGTAACCTACACACTGCATTTCGGTCTGACTCTCTTCAAACAACAGACGAATGACATTACACCGTGTCTGTGTTTGTTTCACCACATGGTACTGTTTCGGTTTGTTTCATGTTTCGCTTTATTGGAAATCAGCCGTGACAGGTGCTGAAATTTTGGTCCACTAATTTGGTCCACTCATACAGGAGTAATAAAGACACTGTGCACTACTTGTGTTATGTTGATAGAGTGCTCTGTTGTGTACAGATGAACCATGAACCATTGATCACTCATGAATTGCACTTTTTCTACATGCATTTATTGGTGGTATATGTCCTTTGTCTATCTTTGATTATGTGTTATGTATGCACAGAGCCGCAACAAAAATGTCCCCATGGGGATAATAAAGTCGTTATCTTATTTTATGTGAAAGAAGAAAAAAAATGTCAAACAAATTTTTATTATAATAATTTTTTATTCCGATTTATTAGGGGGTGCTGCAGTACCCTCAGCACCCCTACTTCCCAAGGGCTATGAACAGCAGTATGATTTTTCAAACAGCAGTAGAGCTGGTGTCAGTCTACTTTGACCTCTCTCTCTCTCTATCCACTCTCTTGTTCTGATTCCCTTGCTGCTGTGGGTACTTGTGGTGTGGTCTGGGATCACACAGGGTGTAGGCTGTAGCTGGTTCTTTCACAGTGTAGTCTGTGTTCTGGTGGGAATCTATGAACAGTATCACCCTGTGAAATCAATAATCTGTAAATACACCGTTTTTTTTTCTCATCCAGTCTGTGTCTGGTCCATAAATAGAGCTGAATAAATATTTGACTCCTAAATATTTTATTAACTGCTTAATAAACATCTCAACATGTCCTGTTTATAAGTACACCGCATGTAACAGAGTACACAAACACGGGAAAACTCAGACCACCACAGAGGTTTGTTCTTCCAGTAGTACGGTGTACTCATCTCCCAAAGTTCACTTGGCTCGTTATAAGTAAATATATATTTTATTTGTGTACTATACCCGTAACAACATTTCCATGCATATAAACTACATCACATAAAGGGAAAACTGAGAAGGAAACAAAATGCATAACCCTTTTAATCACTGTAAGGTGGACACAATGAGTGAAATCAACTGAATTGACACAGAAAGAAATTATAGAATGGAAGGGTTGGAAAAGCCTTCAATCGCCAACTGAAATCCAACATAATAGAGGGGAGTCACAAAGATGTTTCAAAGACCCGAGATCCAATCAAAATGAATGACAGTTGACTACAATGGCATTGAAGAGAACGCCCTGAGTAGGTTTGCAAAATTACAGGAACTTGCAATAAATTCCCTGGTAGATTCCCAGAATCAGGAGTGAACAAGCAGGAAATCCGACATCCTCCAATCAGATTTCTGGACAACTGGAGAATTTAGAGATAGTTCCCAGAATTTTGCAACCCTAGCCCTGAGGCAGCAAGGCTTGGTACATGGGGGGGTAGGACTGGGGACAGAACTTACCATAAACTCAGAACACAGATGTTTCATTATTTGCTGAAAAACAATAATTAACCCATTTCAACCTCTCATGTCTATAAACATTTCAAATCAAAATCGAATTTATTTATATAGCCCTTCGTACATCAGCTGATATCTCAAAGTGCTGTACAGAAACCCAGCCTAAAACACCAAACAGCAAGCAATGCAGGTGTTGAAGCACGGTGGCTATGAAAAACTCCCTAGAAAGGACAAAACCTAGGAAGAAACCTAGTGAGGAATCAGGCTATGAGGGGTGGCCAGTCCTCTTCTGGCCTCTTCTGGCCAGTCCTCTTCTGGCTGTGCCGGGTGGAGATTATATGCTGGTCATTTATGACATAAATGACCAGCATGGTCAAATAATAGGTCTGGGACAGGTAGCAGGTCAGGATTCCATAGCCGCAGGCAGAACAGTTGAAACTGGAGCAGCAGCATGGCCAGGTGGACTGGGGACAGCAAGGAGTCATCATGCCAGGTGGTCCTGAGGCATGGTCCTAGGGCTCAGGTCCTCAGAGAGAGAAAGAAAGACAGAATTAGAGAAAGCATACTTAAATTCACACAGGACACCGGATAAGACAGGAGAAGTACTCCAGATATAACAAACTGACCCTAGCCCCCCGACACATAAATTACTGCAGCAATAAATACTGGAGGCTGAGACAGGAGGGGTCAGGAGACACTATGGCCCCATCCGATGATACCCCCGGACAGGGCCAAACAGGAAGGATATAACCCCACCCACTTTGCCATAGCACAGCCCCCACACCACTAGAGGGATATATCTTCAACCACCAACTTACTTTTTTTTTTACAGTTAATAGGATGTTTTCCCTGCAGTTGCATTTATTATTTATTGTGTAAAGTATACAGCCATGGTGTCACGTCCTGACCTTAGTTCATTTTTTATGTCTCTATTTTGGTTTGGTCAGGGCATGAGTTGGGGGGGATCATTCTATGTTTTGTTCTATGTTTTGGCCTGGAGGCAGCTGTCAATCGTTGTCTCTGATTGAGAACCATACTTTGGTAGTTTGTTCCCACCTGTGTTTGTGGGTAGTTGTTTTCTGTCTCTGTGTCTGCACCAGACAGAACTGTTTCGTGTTGGTCTATTTTTGTTATTTTGTCTTAGTGTTCTGAGTTAAATAAATATTAACATGGACACTTACCAAGCTGCGTTTTGGTCCAATCTTGACTACTCTTCATCAGACGAAGAGGATCGTTACACATGGCTTTATGTGTTGTGTTTGTAATTAGCTACATAGATTTGCTGAGTACTGTACATACTTTAGCTCCTCCGATTTCCTCTCTCTAAATGTGACCTAAGTCTTGGTTTCATTCTGGAGTTCATGAAATTGGAAGCTCCAGTTTCCTGACGTCACAGCGCATTTTAGACCATTATTTTCATAATAGGGAGGCTGTATGGAGGAGAATTACAGGAAACGAAATGGAAATGTTCGCAGGAGGAAAGGCAGGGCTTTCTGGTATTTCCGCACTCATTAAAAACCAACACAGAGAGAGGGCTGGAGAGGGATTAGCTTTCCTATTCATAAGAAATATGAGTTGTCAATCCTGACAGAGGTCGAAAGGGCATACATACAAATGTTGAAAAATGAGAACATCAATTCTTTTTAGTAATATGGCTTTGTGAGATAATACACAGTAATTATTAGATTAATGTAGCTGCCCAGTGAATGACTGGCTTTCACTTATTCACCCTGTGTAGCTCTGTGTCATTCTGTGTACTTCCAAGATAGACAGGTTCTATGGGCAACAGACACACCTATTCCATCTCTGAAACACCATACTAAAACTGAGCTCTCAAACACCATACTAAAGCTGAACTTTCAAAGACCATTCTAAAACTGAACTCTCAAACACCATACTAACACTGAACTGGGTGAGAGGGAGTTGACTGGCTATGGCATGCTTATGTCTGGAAGGCAGGCTTGGAGATGTGAAGCATTGTGAATCTCATTAATAACAGTTCTCTCCTGAGCTCACTCAAAATGTGTAGCAGGTTCAGGGGCTGTTGAATGGCCCAGAGGGGGTAAGAGGAGGATGTCTGCTTTGAAAAAGGAGAGCATTAGCATCTTGCGGTCTCAATGCTCCTTTTCTACAGCAGCCTGTCAGCCTGCTCCTGCTGTCTGTGTTTGATCTGAATAAGACCTGAGCCCCTGCCTGGCTAAACACACTCCTGCTTTTTTCAATTATTCAGCTGTGCTCCACAGGCCCACAGAGTCAATCTCTAGGGCTGGAGGTCAGCGGCCAGATGGAACTGAGGATCCCAGAGAAATGGAGAGATAGGAGACATCCAGAGGGAGAAAGGGAGATGGAGCGATAAAGAGAATTAGTGAGAGGGAGGATGATTTGAGAGAAAGACACAGACAGACAACGAGTGTCCATGGGAAGGAACAAAGCTGTCCCACATTGGTAGCATTATCTGACCTGACAGATTGAGGCAGTGAAGCTGATAGGCTTTGATGCCAATCATTACAGAGTGAGATGCTCTGATGATACAATAAAATATTTTTCAGAGTTTTTCTATTTGCAGTTCAATTTCTAATTGACTATAGGACTGGGAGACACCTGGTGAACAATATACAACTCAAAAGGGACAATTTATGTACGATGTTAATCAATGACTTTCCTAAGAGCAAAACCAATTGTGATTTCCTGGAGAGGTGTTGCAAATTTGAAACAGGTAGTTAATCCAAAAGCCACATTTTACATGCCAGACATGAGAACATCTTGTGAACAATCCACAACTAAAGTCACTCACAAAATATTCTTGGGAATCCAAAATCGAGAATCCAAAAACCAACCTTTCATATGTCAACATGAGAACATCTGGTGAACAATCCATAACACAAAAGAGACTCACAACTTTCCAAAAATAAAAATAAAATAGTGATTTCCAGAAGAGGTGCTGAAACAGATATGTTAGAGGGAGTAGCAAGGAGGGGAACATTCTGATTGGATGATGGATAACTTGCTTATTACCAGATCGAGTTGTGGTCAGGGAAACAATAGGAATCCAATTACAATTCTGGAATGCATTCTCGAGAATCCAAAACCCACATTTCACATGCTGGATTCATAAAAGGACGGGGACTGCTGTGGTCTCCTTTTGTGCTAACTCAGAAAAATCCTTGTCACGCGTAGCGGAACAGGTGAACCCAAGAGCAGACTCAGACGAGGAGACTGGGATGAGGTAACCAAGGTATTTATTGAAACACAGGGGGAAGATTAAGGTCAGGCCAGGGGAAGCTCAGGCGGGTTGCAGGAAACAAGGTTTGGAGGCTCAGGGGAATCCGGGAGGGGAATCCAAGGGAGCCGTAGAGTGGGGGATCCAGGACAGAGTAGCAGGACTGACGAGACGTAGGACTGGAGACAGGGACCAGAGTCATAGTGGACAGAACTGTAGCAGAGAGGAAAACAACGTAAGGCAAAGGAAAACAGGCACAACAGGATCTAAACAGGAACAAATGGCTAGAATCATAGACTGAATGGGCAGAGATAACGATCTGGCAGCGTGGAAGTGGCAGGGCTGAGTATTTGTAGAGGTCTTGATTAAGGAAAAGGTTGCAGCTGGTGGGGATCTGCTCTGACTCCAGCACACCTGCCTCCGCCCACACAAGCATACACACACACGTAGAGAAAGAGCACTGGGGGAGTGACGGCCGGTCAAGGAGTCACCGGATGAGCAGTAGAGGGTGTGGCAGGAGCAAATGTAACACTCCTCTCCTGTTGGAACAACTCTGCTATCAGCCTAGTTGGTTCATGATTAACCTTGTTTGTGATAAAGCAGGAAATGAAAACAGTTGGTGAAACTGTGTGTATTGGAGATGAAGCCATATATTCTGGACTTATTGTTTTATTACTGTGCTTTAAAAAGAATATGAATGAGTATGAGCAGTTAAAAGTATACTTGAATGTGTACGTTATAAAAAGCTTGAAACTGTTAAATTCCTCCAATTATTCATACAAACATAAAACAGGATTACAGAAATATCATCAGATAGATTGCTCTCTTATCTTGGCTGGTGGAAGATGAAATTATCAGAGTAAAGCCTCTCCTGCAGTGAGAAGGTGTATGTAAGGGAAAGACACCAGACACAGACCCCCTAGAGCCCAGATTCCAACCAGGCACAATGTGCAGCACCCACATAAAGAATGCCCCAGAGTGTGTGGACTATACTTCATACCCATCTTAGCTAAACCTCCATGTTCATGCTCCAGTCACCATGAGTCCCAAAGGGCTACAGTATGTGGCTTGAGTCCATTCACATTCTACACAAACCTCATGCATTCAAGGTTGAGTATAGGTTTGTTTGAACATAATATTCCAGCTATTCTCCATTGTTAGAGATTTTAAATTTCTGTTGTCTATTTTCAAATCACTTCCAACTGCACTATTTTTACTTTTTTCTTTCAATAGTAAAAGTTTTTCTTCTGACAAGGTATTTTAATAATTCCAATACAAACACATTTACAAAGTAATGTGTGTACCATTAAACATTTCTCTATGAAGTGACAGATTTGTTAAAATATACACTTAGTGTACAAAACATTAAAGACACCTTCCTAATATTGAGTTGCACCCCCCCCCTCCCTTTTGATCTCAGAACAGCCTAAAATTCGTCAGGGCATGGACTCAGGGTTGCTGGCCCATGTTCACTCCAATAATTCCCACAGTTGTGTCAAGTTGGCTGGATGTCCTTATGGTGAGGGACCATTGATACACACAGGAAACTGTCGAGCGTTGCAGTTCTTGACACAAACCGGTGCACCTGGCACCTGCCACCATACCCTGTTCAAAAGCACTTAAATATTTTGTCTTCCCATTCACCTTCTAAATGGCATAGATACACAATCCATGTCTCAATTGTCTCAAGGCTTAAAAATCCTTATTTAACCTGTCTCCTCTCCTTCACATGGACTGATTGAAGTGGATTTAACAAGTGACATCAATAAGGGGTCATATCTTTCACGTGGATTCACCTGGTCAGTTTATGTCATAGAAAGAGCAGGTGTCCTTAATATGTTGTACATTCAGTGTATCGTCCATCCCAAATGGTACCCATAATGCATATTGAAAGTGCAACCAAAATCAGTTCCTGGAAAACTGACACATTATCTATAATTTACAGAACACACACCAAGAATGTAAACACAACATTTTCAGAAAAAACAACAGGACTTCCTTTATTTAGTAAGAGATTCGCTAGCTTATATTTTATGAAATTCTGACAGTGGGGGACTTTTCATTCAGTGCTTTCTGAAGTATGTACAAAGGAGATGGAATACATACCATTTACATTTAAAAAATAACATTTTAAACCATATACTCAAAATAGCCTCTGATTTGCTCATTGTAATGTTTACATGATTGTTTAGGGAATCTGATGAAAGCTTATGATGTAGATTCTGTTTACTGTTTGCTTTCTGTTTAGGTCAGAGGAGTGGCTAAAATAATATATTCATATTCAAATCTAGAGGAATGTTAGGGGAGAGCGAGGTAAGTTGTCACACTGTTCATACCTCCAACACTATAGGTGTTATCTCAAAAATCAAATAGCTACTTTGTGTGACTACATGTTCTATGGTCAACTTCCTGTTCGTATGTGGTCGAGGTCACTCTAATCTGAGGTGAGCACAATTTTCTTATTTCTCCCCTTCAAAAGTAAAGAATTGGCACTTTACATTTTATGCAATGAAACTTTGTTAGGTATTAATGTTCAAAATTATAATTTTGCACTGAGTAGAGGAGAAAATAACGTGTCTTTTGATAGTTTAGCTGCAGTCCTAAGATTTAGCCAACATTAGCACACATGTCAGTTTGGGGCAAGTTGTCTCAATGACCTTGTGGCAAGTCGACAACTTGCCCCAGTATACATCGACACATAGAACATGCTCTAAAAACATTGTGATATAGTGTCATCAGCTCTGATAATAGAATTAAATGTTACTGTAAATGGATTATTATACACAGTGTGTCATGAATTTAGTGTGGGGTTATGAATTGCATTGTGGCAACAAGAATAGTAGACAGGGAGGTGGGCTTAATAAGCCTCTAATGAATATGCAATTGCAATGAGGAAATTTGATTTTGAAGGAAGGAAGGAAGGAAGGAAGGAAGGAAAGGAAGGAAGGAAGGAAGAAAGATGGTTAGAAATGATAAAAGAAAGACAGAGGATGGCAGCCCACCACCTGGCATAATGTTAAAGGCAGTGAGGCAGGTGAAGTTGCAGAACAAATCAATCAGGAGTACAGCAAAGGATTTTGACATAAATTACCGTAACCTGACTGGGTATTGTCAAAAGGCTACCAGAGAAGAAGTTGAAAGTCAGACAGCCATGCCAACAACAGTGGTTGGCTATACAAAGCCACGACAGGTTTTTTCACCTGATTTGGAGATGCAGCTTGTTTAGTATAGTACTAGGTCAGCTGACATTTATTTTGGTCTGTCGCCAAGTAAGGTCAGAAGACTTTCCTACCAGTTTGCTGTGACACACCAGCTGAAGTTCGCGCCAATGTGGGCAGAAAAAGAAAAGGCCAGCTTGGAGTGGTTTACAGGCTTCTTAAAGCGGCACCCAACGCTGTTGCTGAGAAAGCCAGAGGCAACTAGCCTTACCAGGGCAAGTAGCTTCAACAGAGAAAATGTTAATGCTTTCTTCGACAATGTAGCATAAGTGCTAGAGAGATATCAAGTTGGACCAGGAGACATATGCAATGTCGATGAAACTGGAGTGACCACTGTACATAAACCTGACAAAGTGGTGGGCAGATGTGGATTCAAACAATTCGGGTCACTGACCTCCGCTGAAAGGGGAACCCTCGTCACACTGGCCTGTGCTATCTCAGCCACAGGGAATAGTATACCTCCATAGTTTATATTCCCCGTGTCAACTTTCATGATAATTTCCTGATCAACGGGCCACCTGGTAGGAAAGGAGGGACAAATCCCCCTGGGTGGATGAAAGATGTGCACTGTTGACTTCCTGAAACATTTGGTTGAGCATACAAAGTGCTCAAAGGAGAAGCCCTGTTTACTCCTTTTGGACAAAACCACGAGTCTTATCTGTCTGTTGATGGACTCACTTACGCCAGAGTAAATGGCATAATTATGCTGTCATTCCCACCCCATTGCTCTCATCGGCTTCAACCTTAGACAGTTCTGTCTACAGGCAGCTAAAGAGGCACATCAACACCTCATTGAAGACAATGTCAATTTATGACATTCCTGGGATTGTGGCAATCATCTATCCTCTGGCTGCAACCCCCTTGAACATTCAGGCTGGCTTTAGGGTGGCTGGGGTACAACATTACAACTGAGTTTGCACCATCCTATATTACAGATCGCCCCATTCAGAACCCAACCCTACCAGGCCCCAGCACCAACCCTGCCCTGCCAGGCCTAATCAACATTCCAACCCTACCTGGCCCCAGCAACAACGCTGCCCTGCCAGGCCCAAGCAACATTCCAACCCTGTCAGGCCCCAACACCAACCTGCCAGGCCCCAGCACCAACCCTGCCCTGCCAGGCCCAAGCAACATTCCAACCCTGTCAGGCCCCAACACCAACCTGCCTGGTCCCAGCACCAACCCTGCCCTGCCAGGCCCAAGCAACATTCCAACCCTGTCAGGCCCCAACACCAACCTGCCAGGCCCCAGCACTATTCCAGCCCTGTCTGGCCCCAGCACCAACCCTGCCCTGCCAGGCCCAAGCAACATTCCAACCCTGGCAGGCCCCAACACCAACCTGCCAGGCCCCAGCACTATTCCAGCCCTGCCTGGCCCCAGCACCAACCTGGCTCCAGCACCAACCAGCCAGGCCCCAGCATCATTCCAGCCCTGCCTAGCACGAGCTCAGACACAGACCTGCCCAGTTCTTATGCTAGCACCAGCTCACCCTTGCCCAGCAATGCCATTGCTGACAGCAGACTACCAACTCCAGAGGACATCAGGCCATATTCAAAAGCTGACCCCCGAAAACAAGTTTGTAAAGGAAGAAAACGGTGCAAAACAGCAATTCTAACTGACACACCAGTGAAGCAGGCAATAGAAATTTAAAAGAATAAGGCACACTCTAGCAAAAGGCTGTTTCCGAAGAAAGGGAAGCAAGGGGGGGGAGTCAAAATCTGGATCTGCAAAGAACAAGAAGGCAGCTAAAAAAAAAAATCATAGAAGAGTCATCATCAGATGAAGATGTGAGCTTCTGCCTCGTCTGTGTGGAGCCATTTCAAACAGCCTTCCAAAGGAGACGTGGGTGAACTGTGTGAGATGCAACAAATGGGCCCATGACGCTTGCACCTCAGGCCAGGCAATTTATGTGTGTCAGAACTGTGACTCCGAAGATGAGTGGGATTAGTCAGATACAGATGTACGTCGTATAGGCTGTTACAAAATTGTGTGTTAGTGTTTTTAAACATCACATCTGTATTGTTAAGACCTTAAACATTTAATTAAGCAAGTTATCTGCAGCATTACATTCCATTCCAATTACAACAATTACCGCGGATCTATGTGAACGCCAGAGAACGTTCGATTTCAAGGTTTGAAGTAAAGTGGTCGTGCCACTTAATTACTGTGTGCTCTGCCAGTATTCTTGTTTTGATTGAAAGTCATGATTTGCCAGTAAATGTTAGAGAGTGTGAAAAGTGTGACAACATACCTCGCTCTCCCCTGCATTAGGTTTCTAATTTTCAAAAGGAACTGGCTTCTTTGAAAAGTTGACTAATCCATAGTCATGGAATTGACAGACAACAAATATATAGGTGAGCAGCAACATTGCTTTGTCATTAATCCCGGGAGGGTATTTTTCCCATACAATGATTGATATAAATTCAGAGATATACCCTTCTCTTAAACCAACTGATATGACAGAATTCTTCACATAGTTTTGGTGTTAACTGAATAGTGATCAATACCAAAGTAAATTAACACAACCTATCCTATATCTTAAAGTAGAAATAAAGTGATATCCTCTTATTTTCCCAAACACTACATGTGACTGAACAACACCAACCCTCAAAACACTAACTTTAAATGCCCTTGCAGTGGTCATTATAGAATGGGGGAAAAAATGTAAATGGTAAGAAGAAAATATGCATTGCAACTGGAAAACAATATGTGGGAGTATTACATGTATACTAAGAGGAGGGTTGGGGTAGTACAGGAGGGGGGTTGGGGTGAAAGGTCAGCAGAGGAGACAGATGAGTGTGAGGAGAGCTGTCAGGCTGGGCAGAGCAGCGCTGAGACTAGAGGCTCCACTGGATGACATGCAGTGGTCTCTGTTCTGGCCAATGCAGGCAGCATAAGCCATGACATGGGGAATGTAGTTCTGCTCGTGGACACCGTGCAGCAGATGAGCCATAGGGCCCTTAGCAAACACAGCCACATCCTCTCCTCCATGAGTCTCCATACTCAGCGGAACTGCAGACTGGGCCTTGTAGTTATTTTCCTCTGAAGAGAGGGAAGGAAGGGAAGGGGGGAGGTGGGGAAAGGGAAGGAGAAAGAGATCAGATGGATGATTTTCTGGCATGCCAAAGACCAAGTGGTGTTCTCTATGACAGAGGCAATACTCCATTGATGATAAGATTTCACTTACCATAGTCAAGGGTGGAGATGTTCTCTCTCAGACCATTGACTACTTTAAACCCTGGTCCGTTCCCATATAAGATGGCAGTGAAGGGCTTCTGGTCCACATCACTCAAAATGGAATTTAGACCTGTAGACAGAGAGAAAACAATGAACGATCTCCATCACTAACCATTAATCACAACATCCACGACATCCAAGTGACTGATGACTGAGTGTAGCCACATAGAATATACAATACATTGTTGCAAAAGCATCCACTGCTCACCAAAAATTGTGTTCCCCCTTGGAGTGTAGCCTCCAAAGTTGAACATGTGAGAGTGGTCAGCAGTGACGACAGTCATTGTGTCATATATGCTGGTCATGAGGCCGGCGTGGCCAATGGCCCGGTCCATCTCCACTGCCTCATGCAGGGCCTGCTTGGCTTTACCGTCGTGATGTCCGTGGTCGATGCGCCCCCCTGCCAACGCACAGCCTGGTTAACCTCTCTCTCTCAGACAGATGAGAAAATCTAGCATCAGGACTGGCAAAGCAGCCTAAGGTGTAAAACTTCACATTCAACATGATATACATTATTAAACTTGTGCATCTGATACAGTATTTACTGGTGCCAGAGTAAATGTAACACAACAATCACCCTCCACCAGCAGGTAGAATCCGCTGGGGTTTTTCTTCAGGATCTTAATGGCCACCTCCACCATCTCGGTCAGTGAAGGATCTGTCTCATTGTTTCTCTCCAGGTCATAGGGAAGATCTCCAGGCTCAAACAGACCTGTGTTAACACAGGAAGCAGGGTTTAATATATTGTGAAACAGGTAGAGAAGATGATCAGTGGTTAACATGAATAGAAAAGATGAAACAGGAAGGTCATGAAATCAATAAAGAGCCAAGAATTAAAAAACAATAACTCACCCAAAAGGTAATCCACACTATTAGGATTTAGCGATAAAAGTTCCTTCTTGTTCCATACATAGTTGGCGTTCTGTTTATTTAATAGATAAAACAATACATCATATGGCATTGATCCAACCCTGTGACAACCTAAAACGATTCAAATGTTCTTGATAAGAAAAATGGAGAAAAGTGGAGGACGGAGAAGAACAAGGAAGAAACAGCAGACATGGTAGAAGAGGAGTGAGAGAAGAACTAAGACAGAGCAGCTGACCTTGTTTTTCATTCGGTTATTCCACTCCTCCACCAAGTTCCTTCTATCGATGCGGGTACCGAAGTGTTTCTTCTCTCCAGGATACTCCACATCTGATTGGTTTTTGGGGAACATGTATTTCCTCCCTCCTCCCATAATCACCTAGACATCCACCACAGAGGTAAAACATTTGACCTACCTCTATGGACATCCCCGGTAGGGTTAAATATTTTCCTTTTATTATTATCTGTGTGCCTTTACATTACAGGTGCAAGTTGGTTAATATTACTGTCTGAACAATAATGCTCTGTTTTTAACATGATTACTGGATATTTTCTGTAACATCAGGATCTATATTATATGATGTGACTCACATCGATGTTGGGAATGTTCTCAAAGAGCTGCCTGGCGATGTCCTTGCAGCCCGCCTGTACTGCCTCAGCGGGCATCTCTCCATCGGAGTACCAGTCCCTGTCCACACAGTGGGCATAGGCTGCACTGGGGGTGGCATGGTTCACACGCGTTGTCGTGACTATTCCCACTGACTTGCCTGGGTAACAAACACACAAACCGTTTTTGAACCTGCTGCTTGGTCTGTGCAATAGTCTGCCAGATCTGAAGACAATCAATAGCTCCAAAGAAACTGCTAATTCTAGTTGAACAATTCTGTTGACGCCTAGGGGACCATCGAGAGCATCCTGACCGGTTGCATCACAGCCTGGTATGGTAACTCCTCGGCATCTGACTGTAAGGCACTACAGAGTGTTGTGTGTAGGGCCCAGTACATCACTGGAGCAAAGCTTCCTGCAATCCAGGACCAATATAATAGGCGGTGTCAGAGGAAAGCCCAAAACACATTCAGAGACTTCAGTCACCCAAGTCATAGACTGTTTCCTCTGCTACCGCACGGCAAACAGTACCAGAGCACCAAGTCTAGGACCAAAAGGCTCATTAACAGCTTCTACCCCCAAGCCATAAGACTGCTGAACAATAAATCAAATGGCCACCAGGCTATTACATTGACCCCCCCCCCCCCATTTGTTTTGCTGCTATTCCCTGTTAATTATCTATGCATAGTCACTTCACCCTTACCTACATGTACAAATTCCCTCTAACCTTACATTGACTCGGTGCCGGTACCCCCTGCATATAGCCTCGTTATTGTTATGTTATTGTGTTACTTTTTATGATTTTTTACTTTAGTTTATTTGGTAAATATTTTCTTAACTCTTCTTGAACTGCACTGTTGGTTAAGGGCTTGTAAGTAAGCATTTCACAGTAAGGTCTACACTTGTGACAAATGTGACAAATAAAGTTTGATTTGATTTGAATTCAATTTTCACTCATTTGAGAAATATGACAATTTATGTCTTTTTTGTTTGTTGTTTACCCATCATGGTTAGAGTACTTACTATGTTAGACAGATAATTATGGTTGTACAAATATTTCCACTGAGGATGAGTGGGTCAGAAACTAATGAGTTAAAGCCTGTTCCTGATGTGAGTCATCAATTTCTGTGTGTTACAGTATGTGAAGGGCTCAGGTCATAAGTTCACTGCCAACCTGGTCTGGTCGCTAATGATTGGATCCCTGATTCTCTCTGACCCCTGACCTTTACTCCAGAAGTCTTGTTTTCATTCCTGCCATGTCTCTGAGTCATTTGGGCCTGCTAGGGAGTCTCTGCTTTTGAGAAAATACATCTGTAGCTATAAACTCCGCATTGAGATTCATGCATGCCTACGATTACAATGTTATCATGGTGTGTCTCTACTGCTTATCTCAGGTTGGCCAAATAAGGCTTAATAGATCTGGTGTGGAAAGGTACTGTGAAAAAACATGAGTTATAAGGAGACATTACCGGCTTCCTTGGCCCATCTGAGGATGGAGGTGACCTCGTTGCCCTGTGTGGAGTTGCACTGAGAGCGGACGGCAGCTGCACTCACACCCACCGTGCCCTCGTTGGCTTTCACCCCACAGAGGAATGCTGTGGCTGTACCCGCACTGTCTGCAACCTGGGCATTGGTGTTATATGTCTGCAGATACAGGACAGTAACGTGTCCTTCTGTAGCTCAGTAGGTAGAGCATGGTGTTTGTAACACCAGGGTAGTGGGTTCGATCCCCGGGATCACCCATACGTAGAATGTATGTGCACATGACTGTAAGTCGCTTTGAATAAAAGCGTCTGCTAAATGGCATATTTTTTATATAGAATTGTAGTAGGAGACATTGTTCTGCATGCCGTGTTGGTGTTATCCACACCTCCAAGCATCACCTTGAAACGCTCAGATTGTGTCATTTCTTTTACATTCTTACACAGTTATTGACACAGACTACTACATGATCAATCATGTGTGGAATGTGCTGCTCCCTTAACTATAAAGACAGTTTTATGACGTGTGGCTTCTTGCCAAGTATGTAACATAATAACACATTATTATCGTATGACATAGACAGTATGTGACCAGGTATATTGGTCTTGATCTTGGTGAACCATTCATTACTTCCAGATCAATAATGCATGCTTTTCTATAGCTTTTCTATATGATAACAGACCAGGTCAGACCTTGGAAAGTGCAACAAAGGGGAAATTGTCCATCTCCAGTTGGGTCTCTTCCCCGCTCTGTCTGCTCAGCTGCCCCTTCAGTATTCGTGCTGCCGTCACTGTGGGAATGCCCATTCCTACACAACAAAAGCAAAGCAGTGCTCGGTCTGTGGTGTGATTCTATTTAAGGGATAGAAAGCCTTTCCATCTCATGCATTAACACCTTTTGGTTTTCTATCTGATTAACAAGGCTCTGTGGTCACTTTTCACAGCAGCTTCTCCATCCACTAAACAGACAACTCTACATTTGGTGGTAAAGAACCTCGTCAAAAGAGCTTTTACTTTTATCTGCCTTGAGTCACCAGAAATGTGTATTTTTAGAGATAACTATCTATTTTCCCTTTGTTTTATATGGATATCAAAATGGATACTTTTGTAGAGGATGTGAACTTCCACTTTATCCAGCATGATTGTTTTAAGCATGGTTGTCATACATGATAGAGTAAGATACATTGTATGCTGCTGCATGTAAAACATAGACAATTAAGATCCTTTGGGGGGGACAGTTTAATGGGTCACTACATAACATAACATTAAGCAGAAGCAAAGTTATCCATTGGCACTGTAAGCATGTTTGTTTAATGCTCGATGGCTCCCATATTCAACATTCGATTTAGAAAGTCTGAAACATACTATTTACTTCTGACTGGATTACATCAATCCTCCAGAATGTTTAGATGGAAATGACTGTGTTTGATGAGGAGGACATACTTATCATGAAAATACTCGTTTTCTACAACCACTAGGAACGATATTCTGGAAATGTATAAAAACGATTACATCTGTATGCTGCACATAAGCTCATAGAGTTAAGACTTCACTTCATCATACAGTATGGCACATAATCATGCAATGAAAAAGGCCCCTTTAATCATGGCTTACCATCACCAAGGAAGAGGATGAGGTTCTTTGCAGTGTTTTTATTGAGCTTCTGAAGTGTGAGGGCATTCTTCAAAGTACTCTGAGCCCATGTGTTCCAGAACAGGGGATCTTTCTCTTGGTCTGCAACACGGAGGTAGACTTTTAGTTTTAAATGAGGAGGGAAAGAGGCCAGCAGAACTGATCTGTAACACCTGCGAAAGTACTGGGACAAGTGGGACGGAATATGCCCCAATTAAATGGAATACACGTTGAGGTTTATCCAGGGAAGCATTTTTTGATGGACAAAAACTTGAATAACACAGAAAATATGCGTTGTCCATTATTTCCAAAATATCACTTCCTGATTTATTAATTTTTCATAACCTAGTTATAACCTTCCTAATTAATTTTTTACTGCCAGACAATGTCAAGGTTCCTTTGTGAGTAACTTATTTCTATACTGCTTTTAAGTCTCAGCATGACATATAATATGAACAAGTATGGACGATAATATCAAGGGACCAACAGGATGACCATAAGCATATACACATGTACTGTTTTGATAATGACATGTTCTGTAGGGTCTGCCACTGCCAACCATATGACATTGGAGATCTCCAGCACGTAAGCTTCTTATTTCTGAAATCACGTTGCCTAATATACACCAGCACATACATTAATGATGTTACGATAAGAAGGAACCTAATCTTATAACTGTTTAGGGAGAAATATTATACATCTGGAATCCATTTTGTGAACCTCTCCTTATCTGTACATAATATTTCAGGAGCTAAATGATTCTGGTCAATTTGTAGAGAGAACAGAGAAAATGGAGGTACACTATCCATCGTATTGTAAATGCAGTGTGCATTATGTAACACGCCGTGTTATTCTAAACAGGATGCCATAAACAACAGATAAGTGGCACTTCCTTAATAAGAGCAGTTGAAGACTTCTGCATGTGTCACATCTCCAATAAATCAAAGCCCAATTTAGTTTCTACCCTTCTTCCTGAAGTGTGCACTCATTCACTCCTCCTCAAGGACTATTGGAGCATTGGATTGGTTTCAGCATGTGCTAAAGGATCTTTCCACTACATTTCCTAAGCCGGTCACTTTCCTTTCAAATATATGAAGAAGTGCACACTTCAGCAAGAAGAAGGAATGAAAAAGGTCTGTGTTAGTATGTGTCCCCTCTAAGCTCTTCCTGGTGGATTTCAGTCAAACAGCTAGATGCTGTTAAGAGACATTACATTTATTGATATGTGTGTGTATTACCAGGAAACTGTGGCTTCCCCAGGCCTTCCCAGGCCAGGCAGGACCAGATGAGCAGGATTGTCACCTTCATGATGCTTTCGCTCTATCGCTGTAGTGTTATCACATACCACGTCCCAAACTAGGTGAGTCTGTAAAATAAGGAGAAATCATTGTATATGAAAGGTGATGATGAGTTTGATTGCGCCAAAGTGCGCCAAATGATGTGGAAAGTAGGTAGGTTTCAACTTAGACATTCACAGTGAACAGAAGTAGTGGTTTTGTTGTAGTGTTGTCCTAACACGGCCCCATGGGCCCTGAGCAGCCAGCCTTCATCTATTATTACACCTCCACCCCTGTCCCTTCCTCTCCCTCCAAAATTCCCACCCCTATCCCTCCCCTGTGCTGTGGTCAAGGTCGCTTTAATGGGATTGTGGGCCAAATCACAGAGATATTTCACAGCCATAACAGGACGTTTCAAAATGATTGTTGCTCTAAATAACCATTATGTGCTTCAAAGAAAATGGTATTTCACAAATTCTTGAAACTGTGCGCGAATGAGCCCTGTTACTTTATGCTATTAAAACAGACAACACAAGTCCTCCAACATTAGTATACAATATGCTGTAGTTGAGTTTAGGGCTGGGCTATATATTGAATGAATTAGATTCATTTAAATGTATGTTTTTGTGTTATATTTGTTTTTGCCCGTAGAGAATAACAAAGCCATGTTGAGTGCACAAGTGAACAAGAGTGTCCTTTTGATCGGTGGGGTTGTTCTCAAAAGGTCAAAGACTTGAGGATTTAAAGACACTCATACTTCTCGAGCAGTTCAAGAATTAGCCTTCATGATAGGGTTGCTACCTACATTTATGAACACAAGGATCTCACTCTTGAGAAAGTTGCAGTTCTTTCAGAAGAGTTTGTGTTGACACAAAACTTCCTTCCAAACCTTTTGTCCGACAGACAGATCTGGGTTTGGTGGTTGCCTGGAGATCGCTACCTGCCCGAATGTCACAAACTTCAAAATGAGTGGACCAAGGCGCAGAGTGCATTGAGATCCACATATGTTTAATAAAAAAGTAAAACTGGAAACAAAACCACAAAACTTACAAAGAACGTGAAGACGTAGTGCCCAAACACACTAACACAAACAATATCCCACAAAGCAGGTGGGAGATAGGGCGTCCTAAATATGATCCCCAATTAGAGGCAACCATTACCAGCTGCCTCTAATTGGGAACCATACAAAACCACCAACATAGAAATACAGATTCTAGAACACCCCCCTTGTCACACCCTGACCTAAACCACTGTAGAGAATCCAAGGGCTCTCTCTGGTCAGGGCGTGACAGTACACACACACACCCCCCCCCAAAGGTGCGGACTCCGGCCGCAAAACCTGAAACCAAATGGGGAGGGTAGGGAGGGTGACTAGTGGCGGTGGCGGCTCCGGTGCGGGTCGTGGCCCCTGCCCCGACCACGGATCCGGCCATGGAGCTGGGTTGGATGCCGTGCCTGGAATTGGGCACGAGCGCAGCGGAAGGCTCCGACCATGGAGCTGGGTTGGATGCCGTGCCTGGACTGGGCACCGGCGCAGCGGAAGGCTCCGACCAAGGGCTCCATTGGTCAGGGCGTGACAGTACACACCCCCCCCCCCAAAGGTGCGGACTCCGGCCGCAAAACCTGAAACCAAATGGGGAGGGTAGGGAGGGTGACTAATGGCGGTGGCGGCTCCGGTGCGGGTCGTAGCCCCTGCCCCGACCACGGATCCGGCCATGGAGCTGGGTTGGATGCCGTGCCTAGACTGGGCACTTGACATACCTCCCAGTAGATTGGGGGGTATGTTAAAAACACCTTGAGGATGGATCCTAAACAACGTTTGCAGTGTTTCTGTCGATATTATGTAGCTAATTCTGAAGAAAGTTTGGCGTTGTAGTAGTAGCATTTTCCGGTCGATTTCTCAGCCAAGGATGATGAAGAAACGGGAGCTTTTTCGCCTACAAAAATAATCTTTTTGGAAAAAAGGAACATTTGATATCTAACTGGGAGTCTCCTGAGTGAAAGCATCTGAAGTTCTTCAAAGGTAAATGATTTAATTTGGTTGCTTTTCTTATTTTCGTGAAAATGCTGCCTGCTGCCAGCAGAGCCTAGCATAGCATTATGCCAATATAAACTTACACAAATGCTTGTCTAGCGTTGGCTGTAATGCATATTTTGAAAATCTGAGATGACAGTGTTGTTAACAAAAGGCTAAGCTTGTGTTTGAATATATTTTATTCATTTCATTTGCGATTTTCATGAATAGGAACATTTTCTAGTGGTATTTATGTCCGCTGCATTATGCTAATGCATTTGAGGCTATGATTACGCTCCCGGATACAGGATTGCTAGTCGCAAAAGGTTAAGGGAGTAATAAAGGTTTGGTATCCTGTTACCCTCTTTATTATCTTCCTGTAGAGCCATAAAATGTAATGATTGGAGAGAAGGAGGAGTGTTTTCAGTAGGATGTGTATAACTGTGATGGTGAGAAATGTTTTGTTGTCTGAATACAGCTGTGTCGACCCTTTGGGAAGAAATAAACTTGGTTAAGCTTCTCTAATGTGTCTGTGAGTTATTTACTCTGAAAAATAAGAACCTTGTTATGCAGGTGAATGAGGACCCAAAAGCGACTTGGCGAAAACAGAGTCTTTAATCCAGTAAAGTAAATATTCAATCATAAAGAACAATTCCACTCGTAATGACGAGAACAGACTGGAGACTCGATCATGAACTGCAGGTTGCCTCGGGAAGGCACTTGACCGTAGCAGACTCAGACACCTGCTCACCACGCAGCATCTGAGGGAAACACGACACGACAGGGCGATACAGAGACACAGCACGGTGAACAATATACAAGGATCCGACAGGGCAGAAACGGAAAACAAGGGGAGATATAGGGACTCTAATCAGGGGAAAAGATAGGGAACAGGTGTGGGAAGACTAAATGATTGATTAGGGGAATAGGAACAGCTGGGAGCAGGAACGGAACGATAGAGAGAAGAGAGAGAGGAAGGGAGAGAGAAAAAGGGGACCGAACCTAAAAAGACCAGCAGGGGGAAAACGAACAGAAGGAAAAGCAAAATGACAAGACAATATAAGACAAAACATGACAGTACCCCCCCACTCACCGAGCGCCTCCTGGCGCACTCGAGGAGGAATCCTGGCGGCAACGGAGGAAATCATCAATAAGTGAACGGTCCAGCACGTCCCGAGACGGAACCCAACTCCTCTCCTCAGGACCGTAACCCTCCCAATCCACTAAGTATTGGTGACCCCGTCCCCGAGAACGCATGTCCATGATCCTACGTACCTTGTAAATAGGTGCGCTCTCGACAAGGACGGGAGGGGGGAGGGAAGACGAACGGGGGTGCGAAGAAAGGGCTTGACACAGGAGACATGGAAGACAGGATGGACGCGACGAAGATGTCGCGGAAGAAGCAGTCGCACAGCGACAGGATTGACGACCTGGGAGACACGGAACGGACCAATGAACCGCGGAGTCAACTTACGAGAAGCTGTCGTAAGAGGAAGGTTGCGAGTGGAAAGCCACACTCTCTGGCCGCAACAATACCTTGGACTCTTAATCCTACGTTTATTGGCGGCTCTCACAGTCTGTGCCCTGTAACGGCAAAGTGCAGAACTCACCCTCCTCCAGGTGCGCTCACAACGTTGGACAAACGCTTGAGCGGAGGGAACGCTGGACTCGGCAAGCTGGGATGAGAACAGAGGAGGCTGGTAACCCAGACTACTCTGAAACGGAGATAACCCAGTAGCAGACGAAGGAAGCGAGTTGTGAGCGTATTCTGCCCAGGGGAGCTGTTCTGCCCAAGACGCAGGGTTTCTGAAAGAAAGGCTGCGTAGTATGCGACCAATCGTCTGATTGGCCCTCTCTGCTTGACCGTTAGACTGGGGATGAAACCCGGAAGAGAGACTGACGGACGCACCAATCAAACGACAGAACTCCCTCCAAAACTGTGACGTGAATTGCGGGCCTCTGTCTGAAACGGCGTCTAACGGGAGGCCATGAATTCTGAACACATTCTCGATGATGATTTGTGCCGTCTCCTTAGCGGAAGGAAGTTTAGCGAGGGGAATGAAATGTGCCGCCTTAGAGAACCTATCGACAACCGTAAGAATCACAGTCTTCCCCGCAGACAAAGGCAGACCGGTAATGAAGTCTAGGGCGATGTGAGACCATGGTCGAGAAGGAATGGGGAGCGGTCTGAGACGACCGGCAGGAGGAGAGTTACCTGACTTAGTCTGCGCGCAGTCCGAACAAGCAGCCACGAAACGGCGCGTGTCACGCTCCTGAGTCGGCCACCAAAAGCGCTGGCGAATAGACGCAAGAGTGCCTCGAACACCGGGATGACCAGCTAACTTGGCAGAGTGAGCCCACTGAAGAACAGCCAGACGAGTGGAAACAGGAACGAAAAGAAGGTTACTAGGACAAGCGCGCGGCGACGCAGTGTGCGTGAGTGCTTGCTTAACCTGTCTTTCAATTCCCCAGACTGTCAACCCGACAACACGCCCATAAGGAAGAATCCCCTCGGGATCAGTAGAAACCACAGAAGAACTAAAAATACGGGATAAGGCATCAGGCTTGGTGTTCTTGCTACCCGGACGGTAAGAAATCACAAACTCGAAACGAGCGAAAAACAACGCCCAACGAGCTTGACGAGCATTAAGTCGTTTGGCAGAACGGATGTACTCAAGGTTCTTATGGTCTGTCCAAACGACAAAAGGAACGGTCGCCCCCTCCAACCACTGTCGCCATTCGCCTAGGGCTAAGCGGATGGCGAGCAGTTCGCGGTTACCCACATCATAGTTGCGTTCAGATGGCGACAGGCGATGAGAAAAATAAGCGCAAGGATGAACCTTATCGTCAGACTGGAAGCGCTGGGATAGAATGGCTCCCACGCCTACCTCTGAAGCGTCAACCTCGACAATGAACTGTCTAGTGACGTCAGGAGTAACGAGGATAGGAGCGGACGTAAAACGTTCTTTTAGAAGATCAAAAGCTCCCTGGGCGGAACCGGACCACTTAAAACACGTCTTGACAGAAGTAAGAGCTGTGAGAGGGGCAGCAACTTGACCGAAATTACGAATGAAACGCCGATAGAAATTAGCGAAACCTAGAAAGCGCTGCAACTCGACACGTGACCTTGGAACGGGCCAATCACTGACAGCTTGGACCTTAGCGGAATCCATCTGAATGCCTTCAGCGGAAATAACGGAACCGAGAAAAGTAACGGAGGAGACATGAAAAGAGCACTTCTCAGCCTTCACGTAGAGACAATTCTCTAAAAGGCGCTGAAGAACACGTCGAACGTGCTGAACATGAATCTCGAGTGACGGTGAAAAAATCAGGATATCGTCAAGATAGACAAAAACAAAGATGTTCAGCATGTCTCTCAGAACATCATTAACTAATGCCTGAAAAACAGCTGGCGCATTGGCGAGACCAAACGGCAGAACCCGGTACTCAAAATGCCCTAACGGAGTGTTAAACGCCGTTTTCCACTCGTCCCCCTCTCTGATGCGCACGAGATGGTAAGCGTTACGAAGGTCCAACTTAGTAAAGCACCTGGCTCCCTGCAGAATCTCGAAGGCTGATGACATAAGGGGAAGCGGATAACGATTCTTAACCGTTATGTCATTCAGCCCTCGATAATCCACGCAGGGGCGCAGAGTACCGTCCTTCTTAACAAAAAAAAAACACGCCCCGGCCGGAGAGGAGGAAGGCACTATGGTACCGGCGTCAAGAGACACAGACAAATAATCCTCGAGAGCCTTACGTTCGGGAGCCGACAGAGAGTATAGTCTACCCCGAGGAGGAGTGGTCCCCGGAAGGAGATCAATACTACAATCATACGACCGGTGAGGAGGAAGGGAGTTGGCTCGGGACCGACTGAAGACCGTGCGCAGATCATGATATTCCTCCGGCACTCCTGTCAAATCGCCAGGTTCCTCCTGAGAAGTGGGGACAGAAGAAACGGGAGGGATGGCAGACATTAAACACTTCACATGACAAGAAACGTTCCAGGATAGGATAGAATTACTAGACCAATTAATAGAAGGATTATGACATACTAGCCAGAGATGACCCAAAACAACAGGTGTAAAAGGTGAACGAAAAATAAAAAAAAGAAATAGTCTCACTGTGGTTACCAGATACTGTGAGGGTTAAAGGTAGTGTCTCAAATCTGATACTGGGAAGATGACTACCATCTAAGGCGAACATGGGCGTAGGCTTGTCTAACTCTCTGAAAGGAATGTCATGTTTCCGAGCCCATGCTTCGTCCATGAAACAACCCTCAGCCCCAGAGTCTATCAAGGCACTGCATGTAGCACCCGAACCGGTCCAGCGTAGATGGACCGACAAAGTAGTACAGGATCTAGATGGAGAGACCTGAGTAGTAGCGCTCACCAGTAGCCCTCCGCTTACTGATGAGCTCTGGCTTTTACTGGACATGAATTAACAAAATGTCCAGCAAGTCCGCAATAGAGGCACAGGCGGTTGGTGATCCTCCGTTCCCTCTCCTTAGTCGAGATGCGAATACCTCCCAGCTGCATGGGCTCAGTCTCTGAGCCAGAGGAGGGAGATAGTTGCGATGCGGAGCAGGGAAACACCGTTGACGCGAGCTCTCTTCCACGAGCCTGGTGACGAAGATCTACCCGTCGTTCTATGCGGATGGCGAGAGCAATCAAAGAGTCCACACTTGAAGGAACCTCCCGGGAGAGAATCTCATCTTTAACCACTGCGTGGAGTCCCTCCAGAAAACGAGCGAGCAGCGCCGGCTCGTTCCACTCACTAGAGGCAGCAAGAGTGCGAAACTCAATAGAGTAATCCGTTATGGATCGATCACCTTGGCATAGGGAAGCCAGGGCCCTAGAAGCCTCCCTACCAAAACCTGAACGGTCAAAAACCCGAATCATCTCCTCTTTAAAGTTCTGGTAATTGTTAGAGCAATCAGCCCTTGCCTCCCAGATAGCTGTGCCCCACTCTCGAGCCCGGCCAGTAAGGAGTGAAATGACGTAAGCAACCCGAGCTCTCTCTCTTGAGTATGTGTTGCGTTGGAGAGAGAACACAATATCACACTGGGTGAGAAAGGAGCGGCACTCCGTGGGCTGCCCGGAGTAGCAAGGTGGGTTATTAACCCTAGGTTCCGGAGGCTCGGCAGGCCAGGAAGTAACAGGTGGCACGAGACGAAGACTCTGGAACTGTCCAGAGAGGTCGGAAACCTGAGCGGCCAGGTTCTCCACGGCATGGCGAGCAGCAGACAATTCCTGCTCGTGTCTGCCGAGCATGGCTCCTTGGATCTCGACGGCAGTGTTACGAGCGTCTGTAGTCGTTGGGTCCATTCTTAGGTCGGATCCTTCTGTTATGCAGGTGAATGAGGACCCAAAAGCGACTTGGCGAAAACAGAGTCTTTAATCCAGTAAAGTAAATATTCAATCATAAAGAACAATTCCACTCGTAATGACGCGAACAGACTGGAGACTCGATCATGAACTGCAGGTTGCCTCGGGAAGGCACTTGACCGTAGCAGACTCAGACACCTGCTCACCACGCAGCATCTGAGGGAAACACGACACGACAGGGCGATACAGAGACACAGCACGGTGAACAATATACAAGGATCCGACAGGGCAGAAACGGAAAACAAGGGGAGATATAGGGACTCTAATCAGGGGAAAAGATAGGGAACAGGTGTGGGAAGACTAAATGATTGATTAGGGGAATAGGAACAGCTGGGAGCAGGAACGGAACGATAGAGAGAAGAGAGAGAGGAAGGGAGAGAGAAAAAGGGGACCGAACCTAAAAAGACCAGCAGGGGGAAAACGAACAGAAGGAAAAGCAAAATGACAAGACAATATAAGACAAAACATGACAAACCTAACAGTAGATAGTGTGGTCTAGAGTTTATCATGAGGTACTCTACCTCAGGTGAGCAATACCTTGAGACTTTAATATTACACATTGAGCAACAGCTGTTATTGATAAAAAGACACAGACCCCCACCCCTAATCTTACCAGACGTACAGTTGAAGTCGGAAGTTTACATGTATCTTAGCCAAATACATTTAGACTCCATTTTTCAGCGTTCCTGAAATTTAATTCTCGTAAAAGAAATTCCCTATCTTAGGTCAGTTAGGATCACCACTTTATTTTAAGAATGTGAAATGTCAGAATAATAGCAGAGAATGATTTATTTCAGCTTTTATTTCTTTCATCACATTCCCAATGGGTCACAAGTTTACATAGACTCAATTAGTATTTGGTAGAATTGCCTTTAAATTGTTTAACTTGGGTCAAACATTTCGGGTAAAGTTCCACAAGCTTCCCACAATAAGTTGGGTGAATTTTGGCCCATTCCTCCTAACAGAGCTGGTGTAACTGAGTCAGGTTTGTAGGCTTCCTTGCTCACACACGCTTTTTCAGTTCTGCACACACATTTTCTATGGGATTGAAGTCAGGGCTTTGTGATGGCCACTCCAATACTTTGTTGTCCTGGAGACATTTTGCCACACCTTTGGAAGTATGCTCGTGTCATTGTCCATTTGGAAGACCCATTTTCGACCAAGCTTTAACTTCCTGACTGATGTCTTGAGATGTCGCTTCAATATATCCACATAATTTCCATCCCTCATGAAGCCATCTATTTTGTGAAGTGCACCAATCCCACCTGCAGCAAAACACCCCCACAACATGATGCTTCCACCCTCGTGCTTCACAGTTGGGATGGTGTTCTTCGGCTTGCAAGCCTCCCCCTTTTTCCTCCAAACATAATGATGGTCATTATGGCCAAACAGTTCCATATTTGTTTCATCAGACCAGAGTACATTTCTCCAAAAAGTGCCATCTTTGTCCCCATGTGCTGTTGCAAACAATAGTCTGCCTTTTTTACGGCGGTTTTGGAGCAGTGGCTACTTCCTTGCTGAGTGGCCTTTATGGTCATGTCAATATAGGACTCGTTTTACTGTGGATATAGATACTTTTGTACCTGTTTCCTCCAGCATCTTCACAAGGTCCTTTGGTGTTGTTCTGGGATTGATTTGCACTTTTCACACCAAAGTATGTTCATCTCTAGGAGACAGAACACATCTCCTTCCTGAGCGGTATGACGGCTGCGTGGTCCCATGGTGTTTATACTTGCGTACTACTGTTTGAACAGATGAACGTGGTACCTTCAGGCATTTGGAAATTGTTCCCAGGGATGAACTAGACTTGTGGAGGTCTACAATTTGTTTTCTGAGGTCTT
The DNA here is from genome assembly GCF_021184085.1 of Oncorhynchus gorbuscha. Lineage (NCBI taxonomy): Eukaryota > Metazoa > Chordata > Actinopteri > Salmoniformes > Salmonidae > Oncorhynchus > Oncorhynchus gorbuscha. The sequence goes on from NC_060190.1 coordinate 53,927,030, forward strand.
GGCTGATTTATTTTGATTTCCCCATGATGTCAAGGAAAGAGGCACTGAGTTTGAAGCTAGGCCTTGAAATACATCCACAGGTACACCTCCAATATACTCAAATTATGACAAGTAGCCTATCAGAAGCTTCTAAAGCCATGATATAATTTTCTGGAATTTTCCATGATGTTTAAAGGCACAGTCAACTTATTGTATGTAAACTTCTGACCCACTGGAATTGTGGTACAGTGAACTAATCTGTCTGTAAACAATTGTTGGAAAAATGAATGCACAAAGTAGATGTCCTAACCGACTTGCCAAAACTATAGTTTGTTAATTTTTAACAAGAAATGTGTGGAGTGGTTAAAAACGTGTTAATGACTCCAACCTAAGTGTATGTAAACTTTCAACTTCAACTGTATCTGTTCTGTCCTGCCGATGAACAGAAAACCCAGCCAACTGAATATTATTGTCTTTCAGCCACGACTCGGTGAAACATAAGATATTACAGTTTTTAATGTCCCGTTCGTAGTATAGTCTAGAGCTGAGGTTATTTTCCAGTGATTGCATGTTGGCCAACAGAGTGGATGGTAGAGATGGGTTACCCACTCACTGACTAATTCTCACAAGGCACCCCAATCTCCGCCACCTGTATTTCTGTCTTTTCTTCACGTGAATGACAGGGATTTGGGCCTGGTCTCGGGGAAGCCGGATATCCTTCGCGTCGGATTCATTAAAGAAAAAATCTTTGTCCAGTTCAAGGTGAGTAATCGCTGTTCTGATATCCAGAACCTCTTTTCAGTCATAGGCGATTGTGGCATCAAAATTATGTACAAAATAAGTTACAAACAATGCGGGAAAAAAAACACAAAATAGCATAGTTGGTTAGGAGCCCGTAAAACGGCAGCCATCACCTCCAGCGCCATTATATTTTCAATCATGCATCCCAGATTGAGGCTTGCTATCAGCAGGAATATGTAGCACTCTGTGCCAGGAAGTCGTTATATTATTTTTTCTTTTACATTGCATTATACCATTTCAAGAGCTAATACTACATTCATATAAGAAGTGTATAAGCCCTATCTATGCACCATAATACGTTCTATTCCTGGAGTAACTCCCTGTCAGAGAGACCGTGAAAAGAGGGTTAGGTCGTGAAAAGAGGGTTAGGCAGGAGTACCGGGGCCAGTGGTAGGTCAAGGGTGAGGGCTCTCTCTTTCAAGCACACTCACTACCTCTATCCATCTATCTCCAGGTGCTACAGAGACAGACTGGTCCAAGGGCTTTCAGAGCCTTCTGCCCAACTACCTGCGATCTCTCCAGGGCACAGAGATGTAAGCTCCACTCATAATAGTATACTTGATGCACTATGTAAACATCATTCACTATGGCTGTCTGCTTGTGTGATGCTAGCATTTTATCCAGGGCCAATGGTTGGATTAGATTTACTGTACTCACTCCAACTCATGCTCTCTCCTCCCTGTAAAGGTCTCCCAGACATTAATCAAAACTATCATGTGTCCATCCACCTTTCTTCTAGGTGAGTCTCTAGAACTCTAGAGAAGAACATCAACAAACCTGCCTACCTGTCACCCCTAGCCGCAGACTTTCAATGGCCATATTTTGGGGATGACCAAATGCAATAGTTTTGTGTAAACAACTTTCTTTTTTTTGTAAGATTACAAAACTAACTTTTTCATAGCTTGTGTGTTATGTTGGTCTTCACATTTTTTACTAACTTCTGTGATAACTTAATCATCCAGAAAATACACTTAGAGCTTATGATTTAAAATGTCTCATGTCCAGAGTGAATGCATTTTTATTAATGTATATCATACCTGTGTCTCAAATAAAATATATATATCCCAGACAAGATTAAAGAATGGGACAAAGTGAATATACTGTAAGTCAGGGCTTGGGTCCGTAGCAGTTTTTATGAATTTGAGTGGTTAAATACAATACATGTTGACAGAATGGCTGCGAGACAGAGAGACTGTTGCTGTACTCCCAGGTAAGGCCCTTGCTCCTGGAACCACTGAAGACCCCAGTATTCAGTCAGGAAGCTTGAGATGTGTGTCAGGATGCAGTGGCCTGATAGGGAAATGACACATTTTGTACCTTTCATCACCATAGCCATGTTCACTGCACATGTCGATGAACAATTCAATCATTTTATTAGTGTCATTGACTTGGAAATTCACATACAAATATTCAGTTCATAAGTATTGACTGTAAATACATCTAGGGTCCTGTGGTGAAAGACTGCCGTGCAAGGTATTAGGCAACAACTTTCTTCCCGGGCCCTTATTCACAAAGTGTTTTCAGAGTAGGAATAGTGATCTAGGGTATAAAAGGCAGTGATATAAAAGGCAAAACTGATCCTAAACTCCTTGCCTAAAAGGCAAAACTGATCCGAAACTCCTTGCTTGGTGGGCGAAACAACGGGAAAAAATGACACTTGTCGGAGGGAGACAGATTTTCCAAGGAGTTGGGCCTCTCTCTTTCTCTTCCTCTCTGGTTGTGTCCATAGTTTCTGCATTTGGCTTCTGTGTTTTAAAGCATTTTGAAAATGAGATGTGTACATACGCGGTGACATCAACTTCAAAATTATTAGGCAATTATCATTTGTCGCAGTAAAGACAGTTTGACAAAAGAAAAATCCTCCTCTGTTCCACGGATAAAAACATTGTTGATCTTTAGAAAAAGCCTCCTATATTTGCTGATTCCATTACATGTTGCAAGGATCTTTTTTGATATTGCTTTTGTCGAATAAACCTGGGTCTATGGAAACCCTCCTAGTGTTGATCTCTGTTTCTTCCCCATCACTAGGCAGGTTTCCATTGACCAAGATATATTCGACAAAAGCAATGTAGCAAAAAAGTGAAAGTGCAGCTTTTGTGATTGGACAGTGAAAATGATATGTGTGTTCTTGACCCCCAGTTCACACTAGCTATTTTGGCACCACGTTTCTAGGGCTAGCCCTGAGAATTCCATGCTAACCCTGCTCCGGAAGAGTGCCAGCTATCCCTGGGCAAAGGTTGTTGCTAGCCTACTTTAGAATGTGCAAGTGTGAACACTTGCTTAGCCCTGGGCTAAGGCAGTGTGAACGCACCTCTTTGAATGCCAACCTATAGCTATCTATAGTAGCCTAGGTTTGTCCTCCATCACTTTTCATGACTGGCTACTGCCTGGCTGGTGCAGGCGGTGAGCTGATTGTGTGGTTGAGTTGCTGAGCAACCGAGTTGCTGTCCCGGTTTTAAAACCCAGATTCGACTGAAAAGTTGTTAATGTTGTCAGATGCTACAAAAAGGTAACACATCATTGGTTCTTAATGGTCAGAAATGAGCATGTGAGAGTGATAAATTATACATTAAATAACTTTTGCACCTACAAATTTGGTCAATCTGACATTTTTTGAATCCATTGGTTTCTTTATGGACGCTATAGTCTAGGATTAATCCGACATCTAGATTTTGAGCTAGGTAGATGCAGAAAATACTTGGAAAATTAAATTGCTAAAGATTCTGTTTTCTGGTATGTGATCCTCGGTAATGGTCGGACAGCTCATGACAAGAGGTGGGGAGTGTGTTTTGTACCTCCAACCAAGTTTATTTGCAAATCAAGATTGGTGTCATATTGGCTAAAATACTGTATGATGATATGGAGATTTTAGTTTAATATTGAGCAACCAATGCCATTAATACACCATTTAAATGGCCTAATATTACAGAGTCAATTAATGCAAACAGTTAAAGGAATAGACTTACTGCGGGTTCTTAAGTTTCTGTAGCAAAAATACGTCTGTCCGTTGATAAAGCACATTCACGTTTTCATGTGTCTGTTCCTGATGCTCTTCACAATCCTTTTATAAGCATATGCACTAGCTCTGTCTGGGCGGTCAGTATCCCAACACAATGGCGAGAAACCACCCTATAAGTAATTGCTCTGCATGTTAAGATTGTAAAGAAATACCTAGTTAACAATGCAAGTTCCTTAATCCTTAGATTCCTTTATACTTGAGAAAATAGTGTATTCATCATATAAACAAATTTCATTTAATTTTAGCTAAACCACCCCTCACCCTAGAATTATCGCTTTAGGTGAATTATTTATCTCCATTAGGAACAGTTTATTTATTTATATCCATGAAAATTGCATACACCAAAACAGGTAGCAGTTGTAACCTAAGTAGGGCCAATATAACTATGTGTACCTGGCTGTACCTACATGTAACCTAGGAAATCATGTACTGTAAATACATAGACCTAGTGTTTTGGATACTTAGTAAAGTGGGACCCTTTTCTTCTCAGGATAAGTGTGGAACTTTCTAAGAAAAGGTCATCAGAATGTCATATTAATGTCATATTAAGACCCTCAAACTCTATTGGTTAGAATGATAGAGAACTGGCCCTTCTCATTCTGCTATTGGAAGGAAATGTTATTTCAAGGCTCATTTTGGAAACTCAATATTTACAGTGATACTTTCGTATTGTATGGATGGATGGGTTAGCTGACAACGTTGCAAAAATTATGTGCGAGCTTCCATGGAGCAGAAGTTAGCGTGGTGTTGTGATTATGGATGGCGAGATTGCTAGCAGAAATTCTAAGAAACTGCCATGTGAGGGAGCGTGAGTAACTCGTTTCATTTGTTCTTGATACCATGTCTTGTTTTCAGGTATTTTGACTGATTTCATGTAAATGATAAAACTTGCTAGCTAGCTAACCAACAACTGGAACAACTTATTTGAGAGACAAGTGCTCATTGTGCAAATGTGTTTGTTTTCAATAAACATTGGTGAAGACCATCTCTGTGCGGAATAAATGAATGGTGCGCAATCGTGATTTTCAGTAACGTTTGTGACAATGACATGAGGTAGTGTGTTTAGCATAATTACTCAACCTGTTTTTGCATTACCAAAACTAGTAATTCCCTGCACTTTAGTCTAGCCTAGGCCTCCTTTTTGCCTTATTATTATGATCATGTGGGCAGATAAAGCCAACTACTATACCAAATATGGCTTGAACACACTCTTTCATTGTAGAAAAACAATTATAGGCTAATGTTAAATCCATAGTTGGTTTGTTACGAGCCGACTAAACTCAATTCCACTTGTCACCATCCTTGCTTATATAGTGGTTATTCATTATCTAGGGTCGAGGAATGAGAGTTTCTTGGCAGTAAACATAAGCTTACATACAGCAGCAGACACGGGTAATCTAATGTTATCTAGCTGAGTTGTAATGTCGAGGTGTAAACAAGCTTCCATATGCCACCTCTTGGGCGACTGCGCTCGTCTACTTCTTCTATGGTATAATGGCAGTTCGACAAACAAACCTTTAAGGTGCATGCTGCCATCTACTGTGGTCTGTATCTGTGTCATGATGGCATCTGCGAGAGCATGGACAGCGCTATCTTGAAATTGTCAATTTTCTTCTTCACAAGTTAAATTAATTGGCTGAACCCTCCTGATGACCCGGCTGTCACGACTCCAAGAGTCACCAGGTCATTCCAACCGGACATCAGGAGGGATCAGCTAAGGAAGTTGGAAGCCCTGCCCAGTTGACTAAATAAAAATGGTGAAAGTCCTCAATGGCGCTGCCCATGTTAACACAGGCTTTTGGTCACTAGAGGACACAATACAACTCCATGACCAGGATGTAGGTTTGGTTAGGTGTACTCTCTTGTTCATATTTACACCAACCCAACGCTGGCCAACAGCTCTGCCCCCCCCCCCGCCCCGCAGCTACTTGCCCAAGCCTCCCCAGCTTCTCCTTCACCCAAATCCAGATAGCAGATGTTCTGAAAGAGCTGAAAAATCTGGACGCGTACAAATCAGCTGGGCTAGACAATCTGGACCCTCACTTTCTAAAATGATCCACCGCCATTGTTGCAACCCCTATTACCAGTCTGTTCAACCTCTCTTTCATATCATCTGAGATTCCTAAAGATTGGAAAGCTGCCGCGGTCAACGCCCTCTTCAAAGGGGGTGACACTCTAGACCCAAACTGTTACAGACCTATATCCATCCTGCCCTGCCTTTCTAAAGTCTTCGAAAGCCAAGTTAACAAACAGATCACTGACCATTTCGAATCCCACCGTACCTTCTCCAATGTGCACTCCGATTTCCAAGCTGGTCACGGATGCACCTCAGCCACGCTCAAGGTACTAAACAATATCATAACCGCCATCGATAAAAGACAGTACTGTGCAGCCGTCTTCATCGACCTGGCCAAGGCTTTCAACTCTGTCAATCACCATATTCTTATCGGCTGACTCAATAGCCTTGGTTTCTCAAATGACTGCCTTGCCTGGTTAACCAACTACATCTCAGATAGAGTTCAGTGTCAAATCGGAGGGCCTGTTGTCCGGACCTCTGGGAGTCTCTATAAGGGTACCACAGAGTTCAATTCTCGGGCTGACTCTTTTCTCTGTATATATCAACGATGTCGCTCTTGCTGCTGGTGATTCCTTGATCCACCTCTACGCAGACAACACCATTCTGTATACATCTGGCCCTTCTTTGGACACTGTGTTAACAAACCTCCAAATGAGCTTCAGTGCCATGCAACACTCTTTCTGTGGCCTCCAACAGCTCTTAAATGTTAGTATAACTAAATGCATGCTCTTCAACCAATCACTGTCGGCACCCGCCCACCCGACTTGCATCACTACTCTGGATGGTTATGACTTAGAATATGTGGACAACTACAAATACCTAGGTTCTGGCTAGACTGTAAACTCTCCTTCCAGTGTCATGTTTTGTCTTATATTGTCTTGTCATTATGCTTTCCCTTCTGTTCGTTTCCCCCTGCTGGTCTTATTAGGTTCGTTCCCTTTTTCTATCCCTCTCTCTCCTCCTCCCTCTCTCTCCTCTCTCTATCGTTCCGTTCCTGCTCCCAGCTGTTCCTCATTCTCCTACTCACTCATTTAGTCTTTTCACACCTGTCCCCTATCTTGTCCTCTGATTAGAGTCCCTATTTCTCCCCTTGTTTTCCGTTTCTGTCCTGTCGGATCCTTGTATGATGTTCGCTGTGCTGTGTCATTGTCTCGCCCTGTCGTGTCTTGTCTCCTTCAGATGCTGCGTGTGAGCAGGTGTCTGAGTCTGCTACGGTCGGTGCCTTCCCGAGGCAACCTGCAGTTAATGGTCGAGTCTCCAGTCTGTCCTCGTCACTACGAGTGGATTTAAGTTTTTTCATGTTTTGTTTTCTGCTTTGATTGTCCAGGAGTATTGCTTTTATCCTTTACTGGAATAAAGACTCTGTTTTCGCCAAGTCGCTTTTGGGTCCTCATTCACCTGCATAACATCCAGACTCAGATTAAGCATCTCCAATCCAAAATTAAATCTAGAATCGGCTTCCTATTTCGCAACAAAACCTCCTTCACTCATGATGCCAAACATACCCTCGTAAAAAAGATTATCCTACCGGTCCTCAACTTTGGCGATGTCATTTACAAAAAATAGCCTCCAACACTCTACTTAGCAAACTGGATGCAGTCTATCACAGTGCCATCCATTTTGTCATCAAAGCACCATATTCTTATCTCAGCTCACTGGTCACCATAACAACACCCACCCGTAGCACGCGCTCCAGAAGGTATATCTCACTTGTCATTCCGAAAGCCAACACCTCCTTTGGCCGCCTTTCCTTCCAGTTCTCTGCTGCCAATGACTAGAACAAATTGCAAAAATCGCTGAAGTTGGAGACTTATATCTCCCTCACTAACTTTAAGCATCAGCTATCTGAGCAGCTTACCAATCACTGCAGCTGTACACAGCCGATCACTGCAGCTGTACACAGTAAATAGCCCATCCAACTACCTACCTCATCCCCATATTGTTTTGATTTACTTTTTTGCTCTTTTGCACACCAGTATTTCTACTTGCACATCATCATCTGCACATCTATCACTCCAGTGTTAATTTGCTACATTGTAATTACTTCGCTACTATAGCCTATTTATTGCCTTACCTTCTTACTCCATTTGCACACACTGTATATAGATTTTTATATTGTGTAATTGACTGTACTTTTGTTTATCCCACGCGTATGTCACGTTCGTCGTAAGATTATTCGGACCAAAGCGAAGCGTGATATGGGTTCCACATATTTATTGAAGTGAAACGCACAAAACAATAAAGAACAAACGAAACGTGATGGCAATGAAGTGCTCAGATGCAACTACAGAAAAACAAGATCCCGCAAAACACAGTGGGGAAATGGCTGCCTAAATATGATCTACAATAAGAGACAATGATAAACAGCTGCCTCTGATTGGGAACCATACCAGGCCAACATAGAAATAAACTGTAATGTTGTTCGTCTGCTGTTTGAAGAGAATCAGACCGAAATGCAGCGTGTAGGTTACTCATGACTTTTAATGAAGATAAAGCGGTACATGAAATAACTGAAAATACGAAAACAACAAACGAGTGAAACTAATTACAGCCTATCTGGTGACTAACACAGAGACAGGTACAATCACCCACGAAATACAACGCGCACTCAAGCTACCTAAATACGGTTCCCAATCCGAGACAACTAGAATCAGCTGACTCCAATTAGGAATCGCCTCAGGCAGCCAAGCCTAACTAGACACACCCCTACTAATACACACTCCCAATTAATACAAACCCCAATACGAAATACAACATATAAACCCATGTCACACCCTGGCCTACCCAAACATATAACAAAAACACAAGATACAATGACCAAGGCGTGACATAAACACCCTAGATTACCAACCCTAGTCACACCCTGACCTAACCAAAGTAGAGAATAAAAAGGATCTCTATGTTCAGGGAGTGACAGTGTAACTCTGTGTTGTTTGTATCGCACTGCTTTGCTATATCTTGGCCAGGTCGCAGTTGTAAATGAGAACTTGTTCTCAACTTGTTCTCAACTGGTTAAATAAAGGTGAAAAAAATCTAATGTAATCCAATGCTTTTTCAACTTTAGTGGTAGATGTAAGAAGAATCAAGTAGTCTACCTTTTCCTTTGTCTGACAGAAAGAAAGAGGAAAAAACAACAAGCAAAGTCATGGCACATTTGACATGTTATGTTTATGCAATATTAAACATGTATCACTGACTAACCCCTTCAAATAGGGGTTAATAAAAACAGCTGCAACTAGAGGTCTTCACGGATCCACCTGTACCCGAATCCCCAAGATCCAGAATTGTAAATAATGTCACTGGTCTGGGTCGGATCTGATATGATTGTCATGGTTCTCGGGTATGTGTAATTTTAACTGACTTGTCAGGAAGGGCCCGTACAGATCCTAATGCGACTGCTGCAGTAGAGAAAGAGAGAGAAATGTTATCATTTATGCTGCCACACTTGCTATTCACGAGAGTGGAGTGTGGCACATACATTTATTTTATTTGATTTAACCTTGATTTAACTCGGCAAGTCAGGTAAGAGCAAATTCTTATTTACAATAACAGCCTACCAAAAGGCACATGGCCTCCTGCAGGGACGGGGGCTGGGATTAAAAATGTAAAACTCAAATATAAATATAGGACAAAACACACATCACGACAAGAGAGACAACACAACACTACATAAAGAGAGACCTAAGACAACAACATAGCAAGGCAGCAACACTTAACACAGCATGGTACAACAAAACATACGGTACAAGCATTATTGGGCACAGACAACAGGACAAAGGGCAAGACTGTAGAGACAACAATACATCACACAAAGCAGCCATAACTGTCAATAAGAGTGTCCATTACTGAGTCCTTGAATGAAGAAGATTGAGATAAAACTGTCTAGTTTGAGTGTTTGTTGCAGCTTGTTCCAGTTGCTAGCTGCAGTTAACTGAAAAGACGAGCAACCCAGGGATTTGTGTTCTGGAGAACTTTAACAGAATGTGACTGGCAGAACAGGTGTTGTATGTGGAGGAAGAGGGTTGCAGTAGATATCTCAGATAGGGGGGAGTGAGGCCTAAGAGGGTTTTATAAATAAGCATCAACCAGTGGGTCTTGCTGGAGATGGAGATGACCAGTTTACAGAGGAGTATAGAGTGCAGTGATGTGTCCTATAAGGAGCATTGGTGGCTAATCTGATGGCCGAATGTTAAAGAACATCTAGCCGCTCGAGAGCACCCTTACCTGCCAATCTATAAATTATGTCTCCATAATCTAGCATGGGTAGGATGGTCAACTGAATCAGGGTTAGTTTGGCAGCTGGGGTGAAAGAGGAGCGATTACAATAGAGGAAACCAAGTCTTGATTTAACTTTAGCCTGCAGCTTTGATATGTGCAGAAAGAAGGACAGTGTACCATCTAGCCATACTCCCGAGTACTTGAATGGGGTGACTACCTCAAGCTCTAAACCCTCAGAGGTAGTAATCACACTCGTGTGGAGAGGGACATTCTTCTTACCAAACCACATGACCTTTTGTTTTGTTTGTGTGTCGTGGAAGTTTCCTCTATTTACCAAATCATGAGATCAAACCACACACAAGTCAGAGTTATGCTTAATCTTCACCTTTAATAATAATTAAGCTTTTGCAATAGCATTTTGACTTTCAACAGTTCAGTATCTCTAATGACAAGTTGAGAGTCCCAACATAATGGCAAATGGGATCTTTTATAGCAAAGATCCACCCCCCCCTAGACGACATGACAAACCACAGGTCTTAGGAACTTACACAAAGAAAGACTTTACTTCAGAGAGGAGTATCCCCTAGCCAGACAGAGTTGGCTATAAATTGTCGTTCAGTTTGGTCTCCTAAACAAAGCTCTTATTTCGTCCTTGGTACAAAATGGTACCAAGACATTACCCCCACCCTATGATATATATATCAAATTGTCATTTAGATAAAACCAATTCTAAATACAACCAATCCTGGACAAGCTCACGGAAAGGAGAGTGAGGCTATAGGTTAAGATAGGAGCAACAAAAGAGGGAGCATAGAATGATTCCAGACACTGCCATCCTCCTCTCCCCGATGGGAAAAGTAGAGAGTGACTGGCACACAGACACAGTGGAGCAAAAGATATGTTTACACATGATGACACCTTGACCTCTCCCCTCTCTCCGGCCCAAGCAACTTAGAACAGATACAGCAACCCCGCCACAGTATTATAGAAAAATAACATTTTGATGAAAAGTAACTTACAAACATATGATGAATATAAAACATCTTACCTATGTTACCATCTAATTCTGATTATTCCCCAACAGGTCTTCAGAACAAGGTTAAGGGTAGAGAAAGCTTGTTGGACACTAAGAAAGCTTTGTTGTAGAGCTTTTAACACAGACTCTGGGGAGAGGCCAGCTGAGTATAAGACTGTATCATCTACATATGAATGGATGAGAGAGCTTCCTACTGCCTGAACTAGGTAGTTGATGTAAATTTAGAAGAGCATGTGGCCTAGAATTGAACCTTGTGGTACTCCCTTGGTGACAAGCAGTGGCTGAGACAGCAGATTTTATGACTTTATACACTGCACTCTTTGAGGTAGTTAAGCAAACTAGGCCAAAGACCCCTCCGAGACACCATTACTCCAATACACAAGAATGGAATGGTTTACTGTATCAAAGCTTTGGCCAGGTCAATAAAAATAGCAGCACAATGTTGCTTAGACTCAAGGGCAATGGTGACATCGTTGAGGACCTTTAAGGTTGCAGTGACACATCCATAACCTGAGCGGAAACCAGATTGCATACCAGAGAGAATACTATAGACATCAAGAAAGCCAGTCAGTTGATTATTGACAAGTTTTTCCAACACAGTTGATAAACAGGACAAAATAGAAATAGGCCTATAACAGTTAGGATCAGCTTGATTTCCCCCTTTAAATAAAGGACGAACCATGGCTACCTTCCAATCAATGGGAACCTCCCCAGAAAGGAGAGACAGGTTAAAAAGGTTGGAGATGATGGGGGAAGCAACCTTAAAGAAGAAAAGGTCTGACCCAGATGGTTTTTTAGAGTCAAGGTTCAGGAGCTCCTTTAGCACCTCGGACTCAGTGACTGCCTGCAGGGAGAAACTTTGTAGCGGGGCAGGGGAAAAAGAGGAAAAAGCATCAGGGATAGTCGCATTAGAAGGGGTGGGAGATGAGGAAATGTTGGATGGGAAAGGAGGCATGGCTGAGTTTTTTAGCAAGGGTCTATGACAAATCAGGTCAAGTTGTTTCACTGAGTAGCCATGACGAACATAGGCTGTAAAACAGTGATCACTAAGGTCATTACAGAAAACACCAGACTGATACCTACCAGGATTATTTGTGAGTATAACATCAAGAAGAGTAGCCTTTTCCGCATGTTTGGAGTCATACCTTGTGAGATTGGTAATAATCTGAGACAGATTTAGGGAGTCCCATTGCTTTAGGACTTGGTCAGGTGGTTTAAGCATGTCCCAGTTTAGTGTAAGGGGCCAGGAGAGAGCTTAGGGCAGGTAGGGTACAGGCCGGTGCTGATGGAGGATGATAGCACCCAGCAACATTCAACAAAGAGCAATTTGAAAGTTTAGTTCTTAAAACCAGCAAATCAAATTGTTTGGGGACAGACTTGGTGGCGATAACCGAGCACTGAAGGTGATCCTTGGTAAAGATTGCCACACCCCCACCTTTGGAAGATCTGTCTTGCTGAAAAAGGTTATAACCAGAAAGGTTAACATCAGTATTCAGAACACTCTTCCTTAACCAAGTCTCAGTAATGACCAACACCTCTGGATTGGAGCTGTGAACCCGCATTTTCAATTGATCCCGTTTAGGTAATAAGCTTCTAGTGTTAACTTGCAGAAAACCAATGCACATTTCCAGATATCATCAATAGTAATACAATCAAGGCAAGGCATAGGACAGGGAGAGCTCTGCAGTGCTTATTTATGACATCTGAATGTGGATCAGATGGCAACAAGATCATATTGTACAGCAATCTCATTAGGTAACATGAATACAAAGCCAGTGAGAGGTGGTTAGAATGGTATGGGAGGCCAAAAGTCTGTAACCAATAGAGTCAGAGTCTTGAGCGTGGGAACAAACAGTCTGTCCCACTGTTGGGTAAAGAAAGTTCATAGTCAACAAAGCATGCGGGAGTCATGAGGAAAATAGCAAAATAGCAAAATGCACAAGACAAAATATATATATTTAACGACTTAGGGCTAGCCATTGTAAATTCAGAGTCACTCGCCCCAACAGTGCCTGTGGAACAGACGGTGAACAGATCTCCAGGTGGAATCCAAGCAGCAGGGCAGCAGGCAACGGGAATAGGTGTTACACCCACTTGGGAGAAGCTTTTATTTCTGGAGGCAGATGTCTTGTAGAAAATGCCAGCCTATGAACAACAGCAGGAGGGGGCTTCAAGGCCTCTGGATTTGGGTGGGGTAGTCTGCCATTTGTTGGACTCAAAGGCTTCGACACCTCTCGCTTCACACGTCAGTGCAAACTGAAGTCGTATCTCTTTGTCCAAGCAAGCTTGGTAGCCTTAGCATTCAGTCCTTAAGTAAAATATAATTGTAATGTATTTTTCTTCTTGGCTTTTGAAAGTAGAACAATTGCTTCAGACTCACTCAGTTCCAGGTTGGATGGTGTTTTCAGGTTTCTGTTTGTTTCCCAGAGCATTTGCTGTATAGTTTGGGAATAATAATCCTTGAGTGTATGAAGCATTCCAGGTAATTCTGTCCAAAATCAGGTTGAAGGTTTGGAGTTTTGATTTGGAGTAAAGGTTATGTTGTTTAGGGTAGCATCCTTCATATGTCTCTGCCAAAAAAAATCAAATTTTGTTTAACTATAAATCTGTTTTTTAAAAACATGCTGAAAAATGTGGGAGCTGTCAGATTGGCATCGGGAGAACAGACGGCAGGAATGCGTAATAGGGTTTTTTATTTAGCTAAAATTACGGAGTGCAGTGTAAAGGCAAAGGGAACGAAGACCAAACAAACACGTAACAAAAACACAAGGTTGAAACCCAAACAAAAGAGTGAGGAGTACCTCGAATAAATAACACACGCGCACAATGAATATTTATTTTTTATTTTTTATTTTATTTCACCTTTATTTAACCAGGTAGGCTAGTTGAGAACAAGTTCTCATTTGCAACTGCGACCTGGCCAAGATAAAAGCATAGCAGTGTGAACAGACAACACAGAGTTACACATGGAATAAACAATTAACAAGTCAATAACACAGTAGAAAAAAAAATGGGCAGTCTATATACAATGTGTGCAAAAGGCATGAGGAGGTAGGCGAATAATACAGTTTTGCAGATTAACACTGGAGTGATAAATGATCAGGTCATGTACAGGTAGAGATATTGGTGTGCAAAAGAGCAGAAAAATAAATAAATAAAAACAGTATAAAAAACAGTATGGGAATGAGGTAGGTGAAAATGGGTGGGCTATTTTCCTATAGACTATGTACAGCTGCAGCGATCGGTTAGCTGCTCGGATAGCTGATGTTTGAAGTTGGTGAGAGAGATAAAAGTCTCCAACTTCAGCGATTTTTGCAATTCGTTCCAGTCACAGGCAGCAGAGTACTGGAACGAAAGGCGGCCAAATGATGTGTTGGCTTTAGGGATGATCAGTGAGATACACCTGCTGGAGCGCGTGCTACGGATGGGTGTTGTAGATGACCTGGAGCCAGTGGGTCTGGCGACGAATATGTAGTGAGGGCCAGCCGACTAGAGCATACAAGTCGCAGTGGTGGGTGGTATAAGGTGCTTTAGTGACAAAACGGATGGCACTGTGATAGACTGCATCCAGTTTGCTGAGTAGAGTGTTGGAAGCCATTTTGTAGATGACATCGCCGAAGTCGAGGATCGGTAGGATAGTCAGTTTAACTAGGTAAGCTTGGCAGCGTGAGTGAAGGAGGCTTTGTTGCGGAATAGAAAGCCGACTCTTGATTTGATTTTCGATTGGAGATGTTTGATGTGGGTCTGGAAGGAGAGTTTGCAGTCTAGCCAGACACCTAGGTACTTATAGATGTCCACATATTCAAGGTCGGAACCATCCAGGGTGGTGATGCTAGTCGGGCATGCGGGTGCAGGCAGCGATCGGTTGAAAAGCATGCATTTGGTTTTACTCGCATTTAAGAGCAGTTGGAGGCCACGGAAGGAGTGCTGTATGGCATTGAAGCTCGTTTGGAGGTTAGATAGCACAGTGTCCAATGACGGGCCGAAAGTATATAGAATGGTGTCGTCTGCGTAGAGGTGGATCAGGGAATCGCCCGCAGCAAGAGCAACATCATTGATATACACAGAGAAAAGAGTCGGCCCGAGAATTGAACCCTGTGGCACCCCCATAGAGACTGCCAGAGGACCGGACAGCATGCCCTCCGATTTGACACACTGAACTCTGTCTGCAAAGTAATTGGTGAACCAGGCAAGGCAGTCATCCGAAAAACCGAGGCTGTAGAGTCTGCCGATAAGAATATGGTGATTGACAGAGTCGAAAGCCTTGGCGAGGTCGATGAAGACGGCTGCACAGTACTGACTTTTATCGATGGCGGTTATGATATCGTTTAGTACCTTGAGTGTGGCTGAGGTGCACCCGTGACCGGCTCGGAAACCAGATTGCACAGCGGAGAAGGTATGGTGGGATTCGAGATGGTCAGTGACCTGTTTGTTGACTTGGCTTTCGAAGACCTTAGATAGGCAGGGCAGGATGGATATAGGTCTGTAACAGTTTGGGTCCAGGGTGTCTCCCCTTTGAAGAGGGGGATGACTGCGGCAGCTTTCCAATCCTTGGGGATCTCAGACGATATGAAAGAGAGGTTGAACAGGCTGGTAATAGGGGTTGCGACAATGGCGGCAGATAGTTTCAGAAATAGCGGGTCCAGATTGTCAAGCCCAGCTGATTTGTACGGGTCCAGGTTTTGCAGCTCTTTCAGAACATCTGCTATCTGGATTTGGGTAAAGGAGAACCTGGAGAGGCTTGGGTGAGGAGCTACGGGGGGCGGAGCTGTTGGCCGAGGTTGGAGTAGCCAGGCGGAAGGCATGGCCAGCCGTTGAGAAGTGTTTATTGAAGTTTTCGATAATCATGGATTTATCGGTGGAGACCGTGTTTCCTAGCCTCAGAGCAGTGGGCAGCTGGGAGGAGGTGCTCTTGTTCTCCATGGACTTCACAGTGTCCCAGAACTTTTTGGAGTTGGAGCTACAGGATGCAAACTTCTGCCTGAAGAAGCTGGCCTTAGCTTTCCTGACTGACTGCGTGTATTGGTTCCTGACTTCCCTGAACAGTTGCATATCACGGGGGCTATTCGATGCTATTGCAGTCCGCCACAGGATGTTTTTGTGCTGGTCGAGGGCAGTCAGGTCTGGAGTGAACCAAGGGCTGTATCTGTTCTTGGTTCTGCATTTTTGAACGGAGCATGCTTATCTAAAATGGTGAGGAAGTTACTTTTAAAGAATGACCATGCATCCTCAACTGACGGGATGAGGTCAATGTCCTTCCAGGATACCCGGGCCATGTCGATTAGAAAGGCCTGCTCACAGAAGTGTTTTAGGGAGCGTTTGACAGTGATGAGGGGTGGTCGTTTGACTGCGGCTCCGTGGCGGATACAGGCGATGAGGCAGTGATCGCTGAGATCCTGGTTGAAGACAGCAGAGGTATATTTGGAGGGCCAGTTGGTCAGGATGACGTCTATGAGGGTGCCCTTGTTTACAGAGTTAGGGTTGTACCTGGTGGGTTCCTCGATGATTTGAGTGAGATTGAGGGCATCTAGCTTAGATTGTAGGACTGCCGGGGTGTTAAGCATATCCCAGTTTAGGTCACCTAACAGAACGAACTCTGAAGCTAGATGGGGGGCGATCAATTCACAAATGGTGTCCAGGGCACAGCTGGGAGCTGAGGGGGGTCGGTAGCAGGCGGCAACAGTGAGAGACTTGCTTCTGGAGAGAGTAATTTTCAAAATTAGTAGTTCAAACTGTTTGGGTATGGACCTGGAAAGTATGACATTACTTTGCAGGCTATCTCTGCAGTAGACTACAACTCCTCCCCCTTTAGCAGTTCTATCTTGACGGAAGATGTTATAGTTGGGTATGGAAATCTCTGAATTTTTGGTGGCCTTCCTGAGCCAGGATTCAGACACGGCAAGGACATCAGGGTTAGCAGAGTGTGCTAAAGCAGTGAGTAAAACAAACTTAGGGAGGAGGCTTCTGATGTTGACATGCATAAAACCAAGACTTTTTCGATCACAGAAGTCAGCAAATGAGGGTACCTGGGGACATGCGGGGCCTGGGTTTACCTCCACATCACCCGCGGAACAGAGAAGGAGTAGTATGAGGGTACGGCTAAAGGCTATCAAAACTGGTCGCCTAGAGCGTTGGGGGCAGAGGATAAGAGGAGCAGGTTTCTGGGCATGGTAGAATATATTCAGGGCATAAATAAATATCACCTGGGATGAGACCCATAATCATCTGCTCAATCCACAAGGGCACGAAAGCCCAAAACACACAGCGCAGGTACTCACACGCACCAACGGACATTGTAACAATAATCGACAGCCCAATGGAAACCAAAATGCACAATTATACAAGTACTAATCAGTGGGAATAGGGGACAGGTGTGCGTAATGAAAGTTCCGGAGGGATCCGTAACAGGAGCTCATCTGCTCATGACCTCTCTCTCTCCTGCACATTTAGCTTGTTGTTGGCCAATCATAAGTCATCAAAGCGGCAATAGGCTACAGTCATAGAGCCTCGCTCCGTGTGTGGCAAAAGTTAGGACATATCTAATCAATGGAAGATGGAATTAGAAGGACGAAATAAAAAGTTAAAGGAGAAGGATAGACTATAACGACCAAGAGCTAACAAGTAAGTAGGCTGCTACTTAATATTCTGAATAGAGGTGTTATTTGTAACTGTAGGATGAGAAAGCCCATGCACTGCAGCCTCAATTAGCCTAGCTAGCTAACGTTAACTAGTTTAATTAGCTAGCTTCTCCTGGTTTGATGCAGTCCAAGACAGGTACTACGTAATCATATTTGATGATAAATAGCCTAGCCATGGCAGCTATTAGTCTACTATAGCGTGAGTCGACTTGCTTGGTTGCTCTCTCTCCCTCTATCCTCCTTGCACCCCATGTCACCAGCTCACAATACGGCCCTTCCCCCACCTGCTAGAGCGGTACCTCTCTCCCGCCTCAGACACTTTATTAGCTCTGATTAATAAACTAGCTTAGAAAAGTACTTTTCTGCTACTTCCCTCACTCGGACCGGGTCTGGATCTGCCCAGGTCTATAAGGTCTCTATATTTAGAGAATAGTTTTAGAGTTTTTAGAGAATAGTTTTCAGTAAAGTTGTGTGTTATTTTTGTTTATGAAAGTTTTTTGTTTCAGTTTTCTTTTACTATAATAATCTTGCTGAGATGTAATAAACATTAATGACAGTGGATTACAATGTTATTGAAGAGAATGCCCTGAGGCAGCAAGAAAGAACTTGGGGGATAGCACAGGGGACAGAATTTACCTTAAACTCAGAACACTGATTTCTATTCACGATTTTGAGTGGGTTTCATTAGTTTCTAAAACAATTAATAAAATAAGCAATAACCCATTTCAACCTCTCACATCTAAATAAATATATTTGTTACAGTTAATTAGATTTTTTCCCTGCAGTTGCATTTTTTTATTTATTGTGTAAAGTGTGTTTGTAATTAACCACGTAGGTTTGCTGAGTATGTACTTTACCTCCTCCGATTGTGCATTTCCTCTCTCTAAATGTGACCTAAGTTTTGGTTTCATTCTTGACTTCACAAAATTGGATGCACCAGTTTCCTAATATCACAGGGCATTTTAGGCTTTTATTTATCATAATTATCATAATAGGGAGGCTGTAGGGAGGAGAATTAAAGGAAGCGAAATGGAAATAATTATGCACAGGAGGGAGGGTAGGGCTTTCCAGTATTTCCACACTCATTAAAAACCAACACAGAGAGACTGCTGGAGAGGGATTAGCTTTCCTATTCATAAGAGATATGAGTTGTCAATCCCGACAGAGGTCGAAAGGGCACATATTCAAATAAACAATGTGAACTTGTTCAATTCTCTTTAGTAATATGGCTTTGTGATATAATACACAGCAAATATTAGATTACTGTAGCTGCCTAGTGAATGGCTGGCTTTCACTTATTCACCCGGTGTATCTCTGTGTACTATTCCATCTCTCAAACACCTTACTAAACCTGAAATCTCAAACATGCTAAAACTGAACTCTCAAAGATCGTACAAAAACTGGACTCTCAAAGACCATACTAACACTGAACTGGGTGAGAGGGAGTTGATCGGCTGTGGCATGCTTATGTCTAGAAGGCAGACTTGGAGATGTGAAGCAGGGTCAGGGACTGTTACATTTGACAATTACTTGTCTTTACGATTGGGAGACATCTGGTGAACAATCTACAACTCAATAGTGATAACTTATATAAGATGTTAACCATCAACGACATTCCAAAGAGCAAATACAATTGTGATTTCCAGGAGAGGTGTTTAAAAAAGATTTATTGAGAATCCAAAATCCACATTTTACATGCAGGACATGAGAACATCTTGAGAATTGTAGTGGGGTGATATTTCACATGTACAGTACCAGTCAAAGTGTGGACACACCTACTCATTCAAGGGTTTTAATTCATTTTTACTATTTTCTACATTGTAAAATAATAGTGAAGACATCAAAACTATGAAATAACACATCATGTGGTAACTAAAAAAGTGCAAAACTGTCATGTTTTGTCATTTATTATCATGTCTTGTCCCTGTGCTTCCCATTCTATTCGTTTCCCTCTGCTGGTCTTATTAGGTTCTTTCCCTCTTTCTAGCCCTCTCTCTCCCCCTCCCTCTCTCACTCTCTCGCTCTCTCTTCTCTCTATCGTTCCGTTCCTGCTCCCAGCTGTTCCTATTCCCCTAATCATCATTTAGTCTTCCCACACCTGTTCCCGATCCTTTTCCCTGATTAGAGTCCCTATTTCTCTCCTTGTTTCCCGTACCTGCCCTGTCGGATCCTCATTTATAATTCACCGTGCTGTGTCTATGTTTTGCCCTGTCGTGTCGTGTTTCCCTCAGATGCTGCGTGGTGAGCAGGTGTCTGAGTCTGCTAGGTTCAAGTGCCTTCCCGAGGCAACCTGCAGTTCTCGATCAAGTCTCCAGTCTGTTCTCGTCTTTACGTGTAGTATTATGCTTTTTGTTTTGTAAAGTTTATTCTGGATTAAATACTCTGTTTTCGCCAAGTCGCTTTTGGGTCCTCATTCACCAGCATGACAGAAGGATCCGACCGAGGAATGGACCCAGCGACTACAGACGCTCGTAACACTGCCGTCGAGATCCAAGGAGCCATGCTCGGCAGACACGAGCAGGAATTGTCTGCTGCTCGCCATGCCGTGGAGAACCTGGCCGCTCAGGTTTCCGACCTCTCTGGACAGTTCCAGAGTCTTCGTCTCGTGCCACCTGTTACTTCCTGGCCTGCCGAGCCTCCAGAACCTAGGGTTAATAACCCACCTTGCTACTCCGGGCAGCCCACTGAGTGCCGCTCCTTTCTCACCCAGTGTGAGATTGTGTTCTCTCTCCAACCCAACACATACTCTAGAGAGAGAGCTCGGGTTGCTTACGTCATTTCACTCCTTACTGGCCGGGCCCGAGAGTGGGGCACAGCTATCTGGGAGGCAAGGGCTGATTGTTCTAACAATTACCAGAACTTTAAAGAGGAGATGATTCGGGTTTTTGACCGTTCAGTTTTTGGTGGGGAGGCTTCTAGGGTCCTGGCTTCCCTATGCCAAGGTGATCGATCCATAACGGATTACTCTATAGAGTTTCGTACTCTTGCTGCCTCTAGTGACTGGAACGAGCCGGCGCTGCTCGCTCGTTTTCTGGAGGGACTCCACACAGTGGTCAAAGATGAGATTCTCTCTCGGGAGGTTCCTTCCAGTGTGGACTCTTTGATTGCTCTCACCATCCGCATAGAACGACGGGTAGATCTTCGTCACCAGGCTCGTGGAAGAGAGCTCGCATCAACGGTGTTTCCCTGCTCCGTATCGCAACCATCTCCCTCCTCTGGCTCTGAGACTGAGCCCATGCAGCTGGGAGGGATTCGCATCTCGACTAAGGAGAGGGAACGGAGGATCACCAACCGCCTGTGCCTCTATTGCGGATTTGATGGACATTTTGTTAATTCATGTCCAGTAAGAGGCCAGAGCCCATCAGTAAGCGGAGGGCTACTGGTGAGCGCTACTACTCAGGTCTCTTCATCTAGATCTTGTACTACTATGTCGGTCCATCTACGCTGGACCGGTTCGGGTGCTACATGCAGTGCCTTGATTGACTCTGGGGCTGAGGGTTGTTTCATGGACGAAGCATGGGTTCGGAAACATAACATTCCTTTCAGACAGTTAGACAAGCCTACGCCCATGTTTGCCTTAGATGGTAGTCATCTTCCCAGTATCAGATTTGAGACACTACCTTTAACTCTCACAGTATCTGGTAACCACAGTGAGACTATTTCTTTTTGATTTTTCGTTCACCTTTCACACCTGTTGTTTTGGGTCATCCCTGGCTAGTATGTCATAATCCTTCTATTAATTGGTCTTGTAATTCTATCCTATCCTGGAACGTATCTTGTCATGTGAAGTGCTTAATGTCTGCCATCCCTCCCATTTCTTCTGTCCCCACTTCTCAGGAGGAACCTGGCGATTTGACAGGAGTGCCGGAGGAATATCATGATCTGCGCACGGTCTTCAGTCGGTCCCGAGCCAACTCCCTTCCTCCTCACCGGTCGTATGATTGTAGTATTGATCTCCTTCCGGGGACCACTCCTCCTCGGGGTAGACTATACTCTCTGTCGGCTCCCGAACGTAAGGCTCTCGAGGATTATTTATCTGTGTCTCTTGACGCCGGTGCCATAGTGCCTTCTTCCTCTCCGGCCGGGGCGGGGTTCTTTTTGTTAAGAAGAAGGACGGTACTCTGCGCCCCTGCGTGGATTATCGAGGGCTGAATGACATAACGGTTAAGAATCGTTATCCGCTTCCCCTTATGTCATCAGCCTTCGAGATTCTGCAGGGAGCCAGGTGCTTTACTAAGTTGGACCTTCGTAACGCTTACCATCTCGTGCGCATCAGAGAGGGGGACGAGTGGAAAACGGCGTTTAACACTCCGTTAGGGCATTTTGAGTACCGGGTTCTGCCGTTTGGTCTCGCCAATGCGCCAGCTGTTTTTCAGGCATTAGTTAATGATGTTCTGAGAGACATGCTGAACATCTTTGTTTTTGTCTATCTTGACGATATCCTGATTTTTTCACCGTCACTCGAGATTCATGTTCAGCACGTTCGACGTGTTCTACAGCGCCTTTTAGAGAATTGTCTCTACGTAAAGGCTGAGAAGTGTTCTTTTCATGTCTCCTCCGTTACTTTTCTCGGTTCCGTTATTTCCGCTGAAGGCATTCAGATGGATTCCGCTAAGGTCCAAGCTGTCAGTGATTGGCCCGTTCCAAGGTCACGTGTCGAGTTGCAGCGCTTTTTAGGTTTCGCTAATTTCTATCGGCGTTTCATTCGTAATTTCGGTCAAGTTGCTGCCCCTCTCACAGCTCTTACTTCTGTCAAGACGTGTTTTAAGTGGTCCGGTTCCGCCCAGGGAGCTTTTGATCTTCTAAAAGAACGTTTTACGTCCGCTCCTATCCTCGTTACTCCTGACGTCACTAGACAATTCATTGTCGAGGTTGACGCTTCAGAGGTAGGCGTGGGAGCCATTCTATCCCAGCGCTTCCAGTCTGACGATAAGGTTCATCCTTGCGCTTATTTTTCTCATCGCCTGTCGCCATCTGAGCGCAACTATGATGTGGGTAACCGTGAACTGCTCGCCATCCGCTTAGCCCTAGGCGAATGGCGACAGTGGTTGGAGGGGCGACCGTTCCTTTTGTCGTTTGGACAGACCATAAGAACCTTGAGTACATCCGTTCTGCCAAACGACTTAATGCCCGTCAAGCTCGTTGGGCGTTGTTTTTCGCTCGTTTCGAGTTTGTGATTTCTTACCGTCCGGGTAGCAAGAACACCAAGCCTGATGCCTTATCCCGTCTGTTTAGTTCTTCTGTGGCTTCTACTGATCCCGAGGGGATTCTTCCTTATGGGCGTGTTGTCGGGTTGACAGTCTGGGGAATTGAAAGACAGGTTAAGCAAGCACTCACGCACACTGCGTCGCCGCGCGCTTGTCCTAGTAACCTCCTTTTCGTTCCTGTTTCCACTCGTCTGGCTGTTCTTCAGTGGGCTCACTCTGCCAAGTTAGCTGGTCATCCCGGTGTTCGAGGCACTCTTGCGTCTATTCGCCAGCGATTTTGGTGGCCGACTCAGGAGCGTGACACGCGCCGTTTCGTGGCTGCTTGTTCGGACTGCGCGCAGACTAAGTCGGGTAACTCTCCTCCTGCCGGTCGTCTCAGACCGCTCCCCATTCCTTCTCGACCATGGTCTCACATCGCCCTAGACTTCATTACCGGTCTGCCTTTGTCTGCGGGGAAGACTGTGATTCTTACGGTTGTCGATAGGTTCTCTAAGGCGGCACATTTCATTCCCCTCGCTAAACTTCCTTCCGCTAAGGAGACGGCACAAATCATTATCGAGAATGTGTTCAGAATTCATGGCCTCCCGTTAGACGCTGTTTCAGACAGAGGCCCGCAATTCACGTCACAATTTTGGAGGGAGTTCTGTCGTTTGATTGGTGCGTCCGTCAGTCTCTCTTCCGGGTTTCATCCCCAGTCTAACGGTCAAGCAGAGAGGGCCAATCAGACGATTGGTCGCATACTACGCAGCCTTTCTTTCAGAAACCCTGCGTCTTGGGCAGAACAGCTCCCCTGGGCAGAATACGCTCACAACTCGCTTCCTTCGTCTGCTACCGGGTTATCTCCGTTTCAGAGTAGTCTGGGTTACCAGCCTCCTCTATTCTCTTCCCAGCTTGCCGAGTCCAGCGTTCCCTCCGCTCAAGCGTTTGTCCAACGTTGTGAGCGCACCTGGAGGAGGGTGAGGTCTGCACTTTGCCGCTACAGGGCACAGACTGTGAGAGCCGCCAATAAACGCAGGATTAAGAGTCCTAGGTATTGTTGCGGCCAGAGAGTGTGGCTTTCCACTCGCAACCTTCCTCTTACGACAGCTTCTCGTAAGTTGACTCCGCGGTTCATTGGTCCGTTCCGTGTCTCCCAGGTCGTCAATCCTGTCGCTGTGCGACTGCTTCTTCCGCGACATCTTCGTCGCGTCCATCCTGTCTTCCATGTCTCCTGTGTTAAGCCCTTTCTTCGCACCCCCGTTCGTCTTCCCTCCCCCCTCCCGTCCTTGTCGAGAGCGCACCTATTTACAAGGTACATAAGATCATGGACATGCGTTCTCGGGGACGGGGTCACCAATACTTAGTGGATTGGGAGGGTTACGGTCCTGAGGAGAGGAGTTGGGTTCCGTCTCGGGACGTGCTGGACCGTTCACTCATTGATGATTTCCTCCGTTGCCGCCAGGATTCCTCCTCGAGTGCGCCAGGAGGCGCTCGGTGAGTGGGGGGGTACTGTCATGTTTTGTCATTTATTATCATGTCTTGTCCCTGTGCTTCCCATTCTATTCGTTTCCCTCTGCTGGTCTTATTAGGTTCTTTCCCTCTTTCTAGCCCTCTCTCTCCCCCTCCCTCTCTCACTCTCTCGCTCTCTCTTCTCTCTATCGTTCCGTTCCTGCTCCCAGCTGTTCCTATTCCCCTAATCATCATTTAGTCTTCCCACACCTGTTCCCGATCCTTTTCCCTGATTAGAGTCCCTATTTCTCTCCTTGTTTCCCGTACCTGCCCTGTCGGATCCTCATTTATAATTCACCGTGCTGTGTCTATGTTTTGCCCTGTCGTGTCGTGTTTCCCTCAGATGCTGCGTGGTGAGCAGGTGTCTGAGTCTGCTAGGTTCAAGTGCCTTCCCGAGGCAACCTGCAGTTCTCGATCAAGTCTCCAGTCTGTTCTCGTCTTTACGTGTAGTATTATGCTTTTTGTTTTGTAAAGTTTATTCTGGATTAAATACTCTGTTTTCGCCAAGTCGCTTTTGGGTCCTCATTCACCAGCATGACAAAAACAAACCAAAATATATTAGCCATCCTTTGCCTTGATGACAGCTTTGCACACTCTTGGAATTCTCTCAACCAGCTTCACCTGGAATGCTTTTCCAACCGTCATGAAGGAATTCTCACATATACTGAACACTTGTTGGCTGCTTTTCCTTCACTCTGTGGTCCAACTCATCCCAAACCATCTCAATTTGGTTGATGTCGGGTGATTGTGGAGGCCAGGTCTGATACAGCACTCCATCACTCCCCTTCTTAGTCAAATAGCCCTTATACAGCCTGGAAGTGTGTTTTTGGTCATTGTCCTGTGAAAAACAAATAATAGCACAAATCAGATCGGATGGAGTATCACTGCAGAAGGCTGTGGTAGCCATGCTAGTTAAGTGTGCCTTGAATTATAAATAAATCACAGACAGTGTCACCAAAAAAGCACCCCCACACCATCACACCTCCTCCTCCATGTTTCACAGTGGGAACTACACATGTGCAGATCATCTGTTCACCTACTCTGCATTTCACAAAGACATGGCGATTGGAAGCAAAAATCTCAAATTTGGACTCATTATACCAAAGGACAGAATTCCACAGTCTAATGTCCATTGCTTGTGTTTCTTGGCCCAAGCAAGTCTCTTATTCTTATTGGTGTCCTTTAGTGGTGGGTTCTTTGCAGCAATGTGACCATGAAGGCCAGATTCACGCAGTCTTCTCTGAACAGTTGATGTTGAGATGTGTCTGCTACTTGAACTCTGTGAAGCATTTATTTGGGCTGCAATCTGAGGTGCAGTTAACTCTAATGAACCTATCCTCTGCAGAAGAGGTAATTCTGGGTCTTCCTTTCTTGTGGCAGTCCTCATGAGAGCCAGTTTCATCATAACGCTTGATGGTTTTTGCAACTGTACGTGAAGAAAAGTTAAAAGTTCTGGACATTTTCCGGATTGACTGACCTTCATGTCTTAAAGTATTGATGGACTGTCATTTATCTTTGCTTACTTGACTTGATCTTTTACCAAATAGGGCTATCTTCTGTATACCACCCCTACCTTGTCACAACACAACTGATTGGCTCAAACGCATTAAGAAGGAAAGAAATTCCACAAATTAACTTTTAACAAGGCACACCTGTTAATTGAAATGCATTCCATTTGACTACCTCGTGAAGCTGGTTAAGAGAATGCCAAGAGTGCACAAAGCTGTCATCAAGGCAAAGGGTGGCTACTTTGAAGAGTCTCAAATATAACATTTTGATTTGTTTACTAGATGATTCCATATGTGTTATTTTATAGTGTTGATGTCTTGACTATTATTCTACAATGTAGAAAATAGTAAAAAAAAATAAAGACAAACCCTGGAATGAGTAGGTATGTCCAAACTTTTGACTGGTACTGTATATTATATACTGTACAACTCACAGGTGACTCGTAATAAGACTTAACAATTAGGCCATTCAATTAATAATCTGACTCCATAGGATAAATAACAATATACAAGCAAACATTAGGCAATGAGTTGACGTTGACTAGCAAAAAATGTTCTGAGAATTGTCTATATCAAAGGCAGATATTGAATTACATTGTAGAATTAATTAATTCCCAGACAAGGCATAACACTTAAGTTACAAGGCAATACTGACATTAAAGCATTATCCTAGGTATATAGATCCTAAGGTTAACCTACAAGACAAGACAAAGCATGAATAAAGAGAGGCCTAGAAAATTAGAATTGATCATACAACCTTCCTCCATGGGCTGGATACAGTATGAGAGTGAGAACAAAGACATGTAATTCCATTTATAACATCTGAAAGTGTAACCTTCACAACCAAAACCAACTACCATTGACCAATCAAACGATACCCAGTTTACAGTGTAACCTAACCACCAAGGCCCAATCTCCACTGGGTGTCACAGCATCAAAATGTTTGTGTGGGGGATAAGGCCAACATAAAAAAGACAGAATTCCTGAGAAGACAATAAAACCCTTTGCATAGAGAAATTCAGAGTTCACCCTGTACAGATACAAGTTAGCAAATAAATAATACCTCCATATATAGATAACATCAGAGTTATCTTCAGTGAACACGTTTCAGATAGATACCAAACATGGACACTATAGTGTTATTGTATCTGTATTCAACAGTTAGTCCTCTGGATACTGTAACAGAGATATTTTTGCGCCTCAGAGGTGGGAGGGCTGACTAGTCCTTGGGAATTGTCCTTTGTGCTTTCCTTGTGTCCCTGGACCATTTGCCATTCAGCTCTAGGTGACAGAGCACATAAATTAGGGCTGAGCTTAAACATTCCACAACTCAAAAGTGACTCACTAAGTATTCTTGAGAATCCAAAAACCCACATTTCACATCTTCTGTTGGTAGACCATGGCGCTTGCAACGCCAGGGATGTGTGTTCGATTCCCATCGGGGACCAGTAGAAAAAAAGAATGAAAATGTATGAACTCACTATTGTAAGTCGCTCTGCATAAGAGTGTCTGATAAATGACAAAAATATAAAATGTAACATCTGGTGAACAATCGACAACTAATATAATATTTGTACCATGCCAATGACTTTACAAAAAGCAAATACAATATTGATTTCCAGAATGGGTGTTGAAACAGATATGTTAGAGGGAGTAGCAGGGAGGGGAACTTTCTGATTGGATGATGGATCACTTGCTTATTACCAGATCGAGTTGTGGTCAGGGAAACAATAGGAATCCAATCACAATTCTGGAATGCATTCTCGAGAATCCAAAACCCACATTTCACATTCCGGATTAATCCAAGGACTGTGACTGCAGGATTGCTGTGGTCTCCTTTGGTGCTAACTGAGAAAAGTGATTCTCTCCTGTTGGGAAGACAGTACTGGTGTTGTGATGGGTAGGGAGGTACAGTATAAATAACAATGTAAAGAAAACCAACAACTCTACTATCAGCCTAGTTGGTTTATGATTAACCTTGTTTGAGATGGAGCAGGAATTTAAAACAGTTGGTGAAACTGGCCTCAAGGCAAAGTACTTACGTATGTGCATTACAGAAGAAACCATATATTCTAGACTTTTTAAAAAATGACTCTACTTTAAAAAAGCTAATTAATAAGTAGGGGAGGCAGTTAAAAGTGTGTTTTTAAATCTTAAAACTGTTAAATTCCCCCAAATATTCAAACAAAAGATAAGATAATATTACAGAAGGATCATCAGATAGATTGCTGTCTTATCTTGGCTGGTGGAAGATGAAATGATCAGAGTACAGCCTCTCCTGCAGTGAGAAGGCTTGATTACCAACAACTATGAGAAAGCCTACAATGGAGGAAGTTAGGGCCCTCGGAGTGTGGTGTCAGGTAAATTACATCTCACTCAATGTCAACAAAACAAAGGAGATGATCGTGGACTTCAGGAAACAGCAGAGGGAGCATCCCCCCCATCCACATCGACAGGACAGTAGTGAAGGTGGAACGTTTTAAGTTCCTCAGCGTACACATCACAGACCAACTGAAATGGTCCACCCACACAGACAGCGTGGTGAGGAAGGTTCAACAGCACCTCTTCAACCTCATGAGTGTGAAGAAATGTGGTTAGTCACCTAAAACACTCACAAACTTTTACAGATGCACAATCGAGAGCATCCTGTCGGGCTGTATCACCGCCTGGTATGGCAACTGCTCCGCCCACAACTGCAAGGCTCTCCAGAGGGTAGTGTGGTCTGCACAACGCATCACCGGGGGAAAACTACCTGCCCTCCAGGACACCTACAGCATCCGATGTCACAGGAAGTCCAAAAAGATAATCAAGGACAACATCCACCTGAGCCACTGCTGTTCACCCCGCTATCATCCAGAAGGAGAGGTCAGTACAGGTGCATCAAAGCTGGGACAGAGAGACAGCTTCTATCTCAAGGCCATCAGACTGTTAAACAGCCATCACTAACATAGAGTGGCTGCTCTCTACATACAGAGTCAAATCTCTTGCCACTTAAATACATTTTATAAATATATGTAATAAAGGTATTACTAGTCACTTTAAATAACGCCACTTTAATAATGTCTACATATGCTACATTACTCATCTCATATGTATATACTGTATTCTATACCATCTACTGCCTATGCCATCACTCATCCATATATGTATATGTACATATATTATACGTACATATTCATCCCTTTACATTTGTGTGTATAAGGTAGTCGTTGTGATTACTTGTTAGATATTACTGCACTGTCGGGAACTAAAAGCACAAGCCACACTCGCATTAACATCTGCTAACCATGTGTATGTGACCAATACAATTTGATTTCACATTTCCGAATAGGCAAAATGTGCAGCACCCATATCAAGAATGCCCCAGAGTGTGTGGACTATATTTCATAACCATCTTAGCTTATCCTTCATGTTCATGCTCCAGCCATGAGTTCTCAAGGGCTATTCACATTCCACACAAACCACATATATCAAATGCTGAGTATGGGTTTGTTTGATTTTCTGTTTCTTCTTTAAACCCACTACAAACTGCACTATTTTTTTATAGTTCAAATATTCCTTTGGACAAGGTATTTGAATAATTCCAATATGAAAAATTTGAACCAATTAATTTGTGTAGCATTAAACATTCCTCAATAAGGTGACACATCTGTTCTAATATATATTCCATCCCAAATGGTACACATAATGCTTATTGAAAGTGCAACCAAAATCAGTTCCTGACAAACTGACAAACTGACACATTATCTACCATTTACAGTCAACACATCAATAATGTAAACACAACATTTTCAGAAAAACCAACAGGACTTCCTTTATTGGCTAAATTATTTCTATGAAATTCTGACAGGGGGTGACTTTTCATTCAGTGCTTTCGGGAAGTACGTACAAAGAACATGGAATTCATTGTTTTGGTTTGTTTGTTTAAACCATACATACAAAATAGCATCTACTTTCCTTATTGTAACGTTTACACGATTGTTTTGGGAATCTATGTAAATTCTGTTTACTGTTTGTATATACTGTTTTAATATATTCATATTCAAAACTAGGGAAATGTTACATTAGGTTTCTAATTTAGGAAAAGAACTGGCTTCTTTGAAAAGTAGCCTGATCCATAGTCATGGAATTGACAGACAACAAGGTGGGCAGCAACACTGCTTTGTCATTAATACTGGGAGGTTATTTACCCCATACAATGATTGATATACATTCAGAGATATACCCTTCTCTTAAACCAACTGATATGACAGAATTCTTCACATAGTTTCAGTGTTACCTGAATAGTGATCAATACCAAAGTAAAATAACACAACCTATCCTATATGTTACAGTAGAAATAAAGTGATATCCTATTTTTTTCCCTAACGTATATGCACAGCAACAATAAACCTCTAAAATATTTGAGCTTGTTGGCCATCAGAATTGCACTGATAAACGATGGGGAATAGCCTACTTGTCCTTCTGCAGCTTTCCTACCAATGCATGCGTTGTCCCAACCAAGCACCCAAGGTAACTGGCCAAAGTTAATAAGCTTGCTAGCTAGCTACTACCAGACACAAATGAGAGAACAACTCATTGACAATTTTACTCGCCGAGCAGAGCTGATTAGGCTGTTTACATGTTATATAGAGCATTCATGAATAACTATAACTTTTTTGGCCTACGGTTACTGACACCGGTCTTATTCAGCAGGTCTTGCGTGTTTGTAAAATCATCAGTTATTCAGCGCTCTGGCACGCTCAGAGCACTCTGAAATTGGAGTAGATGGCTAGCCATAGTGAATTTGTGAACGCAAGAGAAATGCTAACTGGATAACAGGCATTCAGCATAGCTACCAATCAAAACGATTCACATTTATTTCTAGCTAACCAAATGACACGTGCATCTCTAGCTGTGTAGCCATCAAAAAAATTACATGAGGGGAAAAAGTCGGTGAATGTCCTCACTCACATCCTCCTAGCAGCTAGCTAGCTATCTAGCTAACGCTAGGCTCTGTGTTTTTAGCTAGCTACATAAATAGATACCCTAGCATATTAGCCACATTATGTCTGACTTGTGATCATTGCCCTTGCTAGTTTGATTGTATTGACATTCCCAGCCTTAGTTACAATCGTCAGTTTTTGTTCAAAATATTTAGTCATTGAAAATGAAACAGTGCATCCCGAATGGAGGCCAGTTGTGATGTACAACATAATGTATTTACACCAAATGTATTGGTGAATTATATTAATCATGCATTGAACTGCATCCATCTATTCTGCCAACAATGCCTTAATGTACGTCATGGAATGTTGAGTCAAATAGAACCTATTTTTAAAACCTCTTATAAAGTTGGTTTTTTAAATGCCCTTACATTGGTCCCAAAGTCATTAAACTGTACAGAATGATTTTAAAAAATCAGCAATCGAGAAAGAATCCAATCTGCATAATATCCACACTATAAAAAAAGGTGTGGGAGTAATACATATATACAGAGAGGAGGGGTGGGGGTAGTGCAGGAGGAGGGTTGGGGTGAAAGGTCAGCAGAGGAGACAGATGAGTGTGAGGAGAGCTGTCAGGCTGGGCAGTGCAGCGCTGAGACTAGAGGCTCCACTGGATGACATGCAGTGGTCTCTGTTCTGGCCAATGCAGGCAGCATAAGCCATGACATGGGGAATGTAGTTCTGCTCATGGACACCGTGCAGCAGGTGAGCCATAGGGCCCTTAGCAAACACAGCCACATCCTCTCCTCCATGAGTCTCCATACTCAGCGGCACTGCAGACTGGGCCTTGTAGTTATTTTCCTCTGAAGAGAGGGAAGGAAGGGAAGGGGGGAGGTGGGGAAAGGGAAGGAGAAAGAGATCAGATGGATGCATGCCAAAGACCAAGTGATGTTCTCTATGACAGAGGACTTTCAAAATGGCAATACTCCATTGATGATAAGACTTCACTTACCATAGTCAAGGGTGGAGACGTTCTCTCTCAGACCATTGACTACTTTAAACCCTGGTCCATTCCCATATAAGATGGCTGTGAAGGGCTTCTGGTCCACATCACTCAACATGGGAGCCAGTCCTGTAGACAGAGAGGAAAATAATGAACCACCTCCATCACAAACCTTTATTTACAACATCCACAACATCCAAGTGACTGATGACTGAGTGTAGCCACATACAATATACAATACATTGTTGCAAAATCATCCACTGCTCACCAAAAATTGTGTTCCCCCTTGGAGTGTAGCCTCCAAAGTTGAACATGTGAGAGTGGTCAGCAGTGACGACAGTCATTGTGTCATATATGCTGGTCATGAGGCCGGCGTGGCCAATGGCCCGGTCCATCTCCACTGCCTCATGCAGGGCCTGCTTGGCTTTACCCTCGTGATGTCCGTGGTCGATGCGCCCCCCTGCCAACGCACAGCTTGGTTAACCTCTCTCTCTCAAGCAGATGAGAAAATCTAGCATCAGGACTGGCAAAGCAGCCTAAGGTGTAAAACTTCACATTCAACATGATATACATTATTAAACTTGTGCATCTGATACAGTATTTACTGGTGCCAGAGTAAATGTAACACAACAATCACCCTCCACCAGCAGGTAGAATCCGCTGGGGTTTTTCTTCAGGATCTTAATGGCCACCTCCACCATCTCGGTCAGTGAAGGATCTGTCTCATTGTTTCTCTCCAGGTCATAGGGAAGATCTCCAGGCTCAAACAGACCTGTGTTAACACAGGAAGGGTTTAATATATTGCAAAATAGATAGAGAAGATGATCAGTGGTTAACATGAATACAAAATATGAAACAGGAAGGTCGTGAAATCAATAAAGAGCAAACTATTTAAAAAAAATAACTCACCCAAAAGGTAATCCACACTATTAGGATTTAGCGATAAAAGTTCCTTCTTGTTCCATACATAGTTGGCGTTCTGTTTATTTAATAGATAAAACAATACATCATATGGCATTGATCCAACCCTGTGACAACCTAAAACGATTCAAATGTTCTTGATAAGAAAAATTGAGAAAAGTGGAGGACGAAGAAGAACAAGGAAGAAACAGCAGACATGGTAGAAGAGGAGTGAGAGAAGAACTAAGACAGAGCAGCTGACCTTGTTTTTCATTCGGTTATTCCACTCCTCCACCAAGTTCCTTCTATCGATGCGGGTACCGAAGTGTTTCTTCTCTCCAGGATACTCCACATCTGACTGGTTTTTGGGGAACATGTACTTCCTCCCTCCTCCCATAATCACCTAGACATCCACCACAGAGGTAAAACATTTGATTCCTCTCTATGGACATCCCCGGTAGGGTTAAATATTTTCCCGGTATTTTACAAATGTTCAATTCCCAGAACAAATCCCTTTTCTACCGGGTAACCCGGTATTTCCCGCCAAAACCAGAAGTGTCACTCAAAAGCATATAAATAGGCCTGTCTGGATTTGATTAGAGCTTTGATTGAAAATTCAAGCCTGATGCTACCTGAGCCTGCCATACATTAAAGACATTTAATGAGCCCAAGGCCAAAAAAGGCCAAATGATTGTCCCGTCTTCCAATTGCCTACATATTGTACAATATAGTCTACTGTACATTACGCATGACAGAAAAACATAAAATCCCATAGATGTAGCTAGCTATATGCTCTCTTACATTAAAGTAGCTCCAGTAGGCATTTTTGAGTGTGAACTGTACTGTATTGTATTATACCGCATTATATGGACTGTAATTACACATAGTTCAGGCTAGCGAATTCGATATTAATTTTGAAATATTCTTAGGGCCTATTTGTACACTGAACAAAAATATAAACACAACATGTAAAGTGTTGGTTCCATGTTTCATGAGCTGAAATAAAAAATCCCAGAAATTCTCTGTACACACCAAAAGCTTATTTCTCTGTTTGTGCACAAATTTGTTTATATCCATGTTAGTGAGCATTTCTCCTTTGCCAAGATAATCCATCCACATGAGGTGGTATATCAAGAAGCTGATTAAAAAGCATGATCATTACACAAGTGCACCTTGTGCTGGGGACAATAAAAGGCCATTTTAAAGTGAGCAGTTTTGTCACACAACCCAATGCCACAGCTGTCTCAAGTTTTGAGGGAGCATGCAATTGGCATGCTGACTGCAGACCTGTTGCCTGAGAATTTAATGTTAATTTTTCCACCATAAGCTGGCTCCAACGTCGCTTTAGAGAATTTGGCAGTACGTCCAACCGGCTTCAAAACCGCAGACCATGATGTGTAACCACACCAGCCCGGGACCTCCACATCCGGATTCTTCACCTGTGGGGGGGGTAAAAACCCATTCTGATTGGCTAGGCCTGGCTATCAAGTGGGTGGGCATACAATTCGCCCTCCAAGGCCCACCCATGTCTGCACCCCTGCCAATCATGTGAAATCCACAGATTTGGGCCTAATGAATTCATTTGAATTGAGTGATTTCCTTATTATGAACTGTTACTCAGTAAAATCTTTGAAATTGCTGCATGTTGCGTTTATATGTTTGTTGTACATAATTAGTAGACTGATGCATACAGTATCTTTCATAGTATTTCCCCTAATGTTATTAGCCTACCTCCTCTTACTCTCTTGACTGCTTCATTCCTTCCTCGCTTTCAACAGTAATATAATAATAATATAATAATAATAATATAATATATGCCATTTAGCAGACACTTTTATCCAAAGCGACTTACAGTCATGTGTGCATACATTCTACGTATGGGTGGTCCCGGGGATCGAACCCACTACCCTGGCGTTACAAGCGCCATGCTCTACCAACCGAGCTACAGAAGGACCACAGGTAGGCTGAATTAAATACATGTTGTTGTCCTTAACTTCATCATTCTAATTACAACTTTGAATAATATAGGACTAAAATTAGATGCAGAAGGCTTTCACTTCTCATCACGAAGATTGAATGGTTCTGGTTCTGAATAAATAACTGCTGTAGCCTACCGCGTTCACTCTTCTTTCAAACTACCCATGCATTCTGGCTGCTGTATTTAACATTGAGCTAACAAGAGCTTGCATCCCTCTTCAAATAGTCTATTGGTATAAGAAATTAAGAAAAAAAAGCATGTCCAGCAAGCTATTCTAGTCTAGCTTTTCCTGCATGGGACTCCAAGAGCGGAGCACAGGTGCATGCGTATTGTGCAAGAGACAGAGGCTATAAATTAGAAGCTTATGCATTACCCATCATTAGTTAGCTAAATATAAGTCTAATACTGCATTGAAAGTATTACATGAAACAAGTAGGCTGGGACTTGTATATACAGTGCATTCGGAAAGTATTCCGACCACTTCACTTTTACAGCCTTATTCTAAAATGGATTAAATAGTTGAATCCCCTAATCAATCTACACACAATATCCCAAAACAACAAAGCAAAAGCAGTTTTTTTGTGCAAATGAATAACACATTTAAAACTGAAACATCACATTTACAGACAGTGGAGCAAAAATGTATTTAGTCAGCAACCAATTGTGCAAGTTCTCCCACTTAAAAAGATGAGAGAGGCCTGTAATTTTCATCATAGGTACACTTCAACTATGACAGACAAAATGAGGGGGGGAAAATCCAGAAAATCACTTTGTAGGATTTTTAATGAATTTATTTGCAAATTATGGTGGAAAATAAATATTTGGT
Organism: Oncorhynchus gorbuscha; assembly: GCF_021184085.1. Classification (NCBI taxonomy): domain Eukaryota; kingdom Metazoa; phylum Chordata; class Actinopteri; order Salmoniformes; family Salmonidae; genus Oncorhynchus; species Oncorhynchus gorbuscha. The sequence goes on from NC_060190.1 coordinate 53,962,633, forward strand.
CACCTACAAACAAGCAAGATTTCTGGCTCTCACAGACCTGTAACTTCTCTTTCCTCCACTCGTTACCTGTATTAATGGCACCTGTTTGAACTTGGTATCAGTATAAATGACACCTGTCCACAACCTCAAACAGTCACACTCCAAACTCCACTATGGCCGAGACCAAAGAGCTGTCAAAGGACACCAGAAATAAAATTGTAGACCTGCACCAGGCTGGGAAGACTGAATCTGCAATAGGTAAGCAGCTTGGTTTGAAGAAATCAACTGTGGGAGCAATTATTAGGAAATAGAAGACATACAAGACCACTGATAATCTCCCTCGATCTGGGGCTCCACGCAAGATCTCACCCTGTGGGGTCAAAATGATCACAAGAATGGTTAACAAAAATCCCAGAACCACATGGGGGACCTAGTGAATGACCTGCAGAGAGCTGGGAGCAAAGTAACAAAACCTACCATCAGTAACACACTACGCCGCCAGGGACTCAAATCCTGCAGTGCCAGACATGTCCCCCTGCTTAAGCCAGTACATGTCCAGGCCCGTCTGAAGTTTGCTAGAGCGCATTTGGATGATCCAGAAGAAAATTGGGAGAATGTCATGACTGACTGGAAAGGTTGCTTCCTATGTCGGTGCCACGATGAAAGCCATTCTACTACAAATGTTTGTCTATGGAGATTGCATGCCTGTGTGCTCGATTTTATACACCTGTAAGCAAAGGGTGTGGCTGAAATAGCCGAATCCACTAATTTGAAGGAGTGTCCACATACTTTTGTATAAAACGTGTAATTGCTGTGACTCACATCAATGTTAGGAATGTTCTCAAAGAGCTGCCTGGCGATGTCCTTGCAGCCCGCCTGTACTGCCTCAGCGGGCATCTCTCCATCGGAGTACCAGTCCCTGTCCACACAGTGGGCATAGGCTGCACTGGGGGTGGCATGGTTCACACGCGTTGTCGTGACTATTCCCACTGACTTGCCTGGGTAACAAACACACAAACCATTTTTGAACCTGCTACTAGGATTCTGTGCAATAGTCCGCCAGATCTAAAGACAACGATTAGCTCCAAAGAATCTGCTAATTCTAGTTGAACTTGAACAGAGTGTCAATTCATTTTTCAGTCATTTGAGAAATATGAGAAAACAATTTCTTTATTTTCTTGTTTGTTGGATCCCTGATCCTCTCTGACCCCTGACCTCTACTCTAGAAGACTTATTTTCATTCCTGCCATGTCTCTAAGTCATTGGGGCCTGCGAGGGAGTCTCTGCCTTTAAGAAAATACATCTGTAGCTATAAACTCCCCATTGAGATCCATGCATGCCTACGATTACAATGTTATCATGGTGTGTCTCTACTGCTTATCTCAGGTTGGCCAAATAAGGCTTAATAGGTCTGGTGTGGAAAGGTACTGTGAAAAAACATGAGTTATAAGGAGGCATTACCGGCTTCCTTGGCCCATCTGAGGATGGAGGTGACCTCGTTGCCCTGTGTGGTGTTGCACTGGGAACGTACGGCAGCTGCACTCACACCCACAGTGCCCTCGTTGGCCTTCACCCCACAGAGGTATGCTGTGGCTGTACCCGCACTGTCTGCAACCTGGGCATTGGTGTTATATGTCTGCAGAGACAGGACAGTAATGTGTGAATTATATAGAATTGTAGTAGGAGACATTGTTCTGCATGCCGTGTTGGTGTTATCCACACCTCCAAGCATCACCTTGAAACGCTCAGATTGTGTCATTTCTTTTACATTCTTCATTCTTACACAGTTATTGACACAGACTACTACATGATCAATCATGTGTGGAATGTGCTGCTCCCTTAACTATAAAGACAGTTCTATGATGTGTGGCTTCTTGCCAAGTATGTAACATAATAACATATTATTATTGTATGACATAGACAGTATGTGACCAGGTATATTGGTCTTGATCTTGGTGAACCATTCATTACTTCCAGATCAATAATGCATGCTTTTCTATTGCTTTTCCATATGATAACAGACCAGGTCAGACCTTGGAAAGCGCAACAAAGGGGAACTTGTCCATCTCCAGCTGGGTCTCTTCCCCGCTCTGTCTGCTCAGCTGCCCCTTCAGTATTCGTGCTGCCGTCACTGTGGGAATGCCCATTCCTACACAACAAAAGCAAAGCAGTGATCGGTCTGTGGTGTGATTCTATTTAAGGGATAGAAAGCCTTTCCATCTCATGCATTAACACCTTTTGGTTTTCTATCTGATTAACAAGGATCTGTGGTCACTTTTCACAGCAGCTGCTCCATCCACTGAACAAACAACTCTACATTTGGTGGTAAAGAATCCCGTCAAAAGAGCTTTTACTTGAGATCTACCTTTTCACAAGTCAACAACATTTGTATTTTAGAGATAACTATCTATTTTCCCTTTGTTTTATATGGATATCAAAATGGATACTTTTGTAGAGGATGTGAACTTCCACTTTATCCAGCATGATTGTTTTAAGCATGGTTGTCATACATGATAGAGTAAGATACATTGTATGCTGCTGCATGTAAAACATAGACAGTTAAGATCCTTTGGGGGGGACAGTTTAATGGGTCACTACATAACATAACATTAAGCAGAAGCAAAGTTATCCATTGGCACTGTAAGCATGTTTGTTTAATGCTCGATGGCTCCCATATTCAACATTCGATTTAGAAAGTCTGAAACATACTATTGACTTCTGACTGGATTACATCATCCTCCAGAATGTTTAGATGGAAACGACTGTGTTTGATGAGGAGGACATACTTATCATCAAAATACTTGTTTTCTACAACCACTAGGAACGATATTCTGGAAATGTATAAAATGATTACATCTGTATGCTGCACATAAGCTCATAGAGTTAAGACTTCACTTCATCATACAGTATGGCACATACTCATGGAATGAAAAAGGTCCCTGTAATCATGGCTTACCATCACCAAGGAAGAGGATGAGGTTCTTTGCAGTGTTTTGATTGAGCTTCTGAAGTGTGAGGGCATTCTTCAAAGTACGCTGAGCCCATGTGTTCCAGAACAGAGGATCTTTCTCTTGGTCTGCAACACGGAGGTAGACTTTTAGTTTTAAATGAGCAGGGAAAGAGGCCAGTAGAAGTGATCTGTAAAACCTGCGAAAGTACTGGGACAAGTGGGACGGAATATGACCCAATTAAATGGATGTGTCACATCTCCAATAAATCAAAGCCCATATTAGTTTCTACCCTTCTTCCTGAAGTGTGCACTCATTCACTCCTCCTCAAGGACTATAGGAGCATTGGATTGGTTTCAGCATGTGCTAAAGGATCTTTCCACTACATTTCCTAAACCGGTCCCTTTCCTTTCAAATATATGAACGGGAGTGAAGAAGTGCACACTTCAGCAAGAAAAAGGAATGAAAAAGGTCTGTGTTAGTATGTGTCCCCTCTAAGCTCTTCCTGGTGGATTTCAGTCAAACAGCTAGATGCTGTTAAGAGACATTACATTTATTGACAGGTGTGTGTATTACCAGGAAACTGTGGCTTCCCAAGGCCTTCCCAGGCCAGGCAGGAGCAGATGAGCAGGATTGTCACCTTCATGATGCTTTCGCTCTATCTCTGTAGTGTTATCACATACCACGTCCCAAACTAGAGGGAGTCTGTAAAAGACGGAGAAATCAGTGTTTATGAAAGTTGACGATGAGTTTGATTTAAAGTGCAGCAAATGATGTGGAAAGTAGGTAGGTTTCAACTTAGACATTCACAGTGAACAGAAGTAGTGGTTTTGTTGTAGAGTTGTCCTAACACGGCCCCATGGGCCCTGAGCAGCCAGCCTTCATCTATTATTACACCCCCACCCCTGTCCCTCCCTTTTTCCTCCGCAGTCCCACCCCTGTCGCTCCCCTGACCCACCCCTGTCCCACCTCTGTCCTTCCCCTGTGCTGTGGTCAAGGTAGCTTTAATGGGAGCGTTAATGGGATTGTGGGCTGTAGTACAGCGATCTAACAGCCATAACAAAGCCAATATAAATGTTTTTTTAAACAAGGTTTACAGTTTCGTAAAAAAGAGAGTTTGGCAAATGTATTGTTACACGTGCTTGAAATAAAAAGGTATTTCATAAAGTCTTGAAACTGTGTGCATATGAGCCTTGTTAATTTATGCTATTAAAACAGACAACGCAAGTCCTACAGCATTAGTATACAATATGCTGTAGTTGAGCTCACATAAAGCTGCTAGGCTGGTCTCTGAGGAGAAGAGAGGTTTTACCGTCACACAGATGCAGGCCTATCCTCTAAGTAAAGCTCAGAAGTGGCCGGGCCCACCAATCAGCAGCAGACTAGCCAGCCTGCAGGTGAAGAAGCAGAGCAGTCCCAGGAGAATGCCAGAGAAAAGGAGGGGTGTCAAGGAGAAAAACATCCCGGTTGGAATACCAATCTGTATCAAATCAGAAGCAGATGTTTCCTGTTTCACCTGCCAGCTCTGTAGCTGACCACTAAGAGATGAAAACTGGGTCCCTGTACAGGGTTCGATCTGTTTGAATGAAGCTGGGATTAGGTTTAATAATGTTTCTGAGGTCAGGGTTTGGGATCATAATTAGAGTGTGTGACATAATTTCTTTGCTTTCCTTCTTTTTTTTGTTGCTCTGGGCTCAGTGACACAGGCCCTTCCATTCTGGGAAAATACTGACCTCAGACACATTCCCCCAAACAGATTACCTTGGCCCATCCAAAATGTAATGGGAGGAGAAGGAATAAATCCAGGTCAAATAATGTTGTGGTACTTTCAAGAACTCTGGGTTTTGGCTTTATCCTAGGGTATGCTGTACACATGATATTTATGGTGATATTTTTTATGTTTAAATGTTTCTAGCACTGGCATTCTTTCCCCTCCAAACAACCATTGCCTTGTTGAGGAGTCGATAAGATTGAATGCCTGTTGCGCTTATAAAGGCTCCATAAGACCATACTACTAAGAGTATTAAATTCTGTCATGAGATAAGGCACATTTTTCTATTTAACTAGGCAATTCAGTTAAGAACAAATTCTTATTTACAATGACAGCCCAGAAACAGTGGGTTAACTGCCTTGTTCAGGGGCAGAAAGACAGATTTTTACCTTGTCAGCTTGGGGATTCCATCTAGCAACCTTTCGGTTACTGGACCAACGCTCTAACCACTAGGCTACCTGCACTAGGCTACAATTTGAAGTGCTCAATGGTAGATGAGATATCATCCTCTCCTTAGCAAAGGCTAAACATTCCACCCTATTAATGCCAACTCAATCACAAATCAACTTGAGATGTACCCCATGTGCTTTACATCACTGGAACAATGGCCATGTCTAGGGAACAATGACTGACAAGAAGAACACCTGAAAAGAACAAAGGTTTGCCATATGTTTTTTTTTTCTTTCTGTTTACCTGTAAAAGGTGAGCGTGTCCAACCAATTTATGTATTGTGCATCACAGTGTATACATTCATTGTCAGCCAGATTGAGTAAATTGCAGACTGTTCTATCCAAATGTATTGATAAAACAAATATTTCAATCATTCGGTCTGTCTGTCAGTGTATTCTCCACCTTTTCAGCTTTATTGGTACCTTCTTTCAATTATTTTCTGGAGAACTATTGTGTTGTGAATTACTATAGCTGAGCACTCACTGCTAGTTGACCTTTTCATAATCAAAATGAACACCCAACAGCATAGGATATCAACCAAAATGAATGAAACTGGCTATAGGCCTAGATATGTGATTTAGTGTAGTATTGGTTTAATAAAAAACGTCACCCTTATGGAGGGTACTGCTATTGTTGTATTGATGCTCAATCACGTGTTGGAAAGTTGGGAAGATTGCGAGTTCTACCTACAAGAATCTGCAATCACAAAAACTTCTACCACAGCTACATTTATAGGGTAATATTGCTTTAAAGAGATGGAAAGCGATAAACAATACGCATGTGGCGCTAGTGGCATGTGTAATTGCACCGATTTTCCTGACAATGCAGCCAATTGCAAGGAGATTTTATGTTGATATTTTCTAAATAGCCTGCACACGATAAACCATTGATATTCCAAACATAGACAATTAATACAAAGAGTTAAAGGAATACACTTACTTCGGGTTCTATTTAAGCTTCTGTAGCAAAACACTTATGTCTGTGTCATCCTGTCGCTCTTTTATACGCCTATGCACCAGCTCTGTTATGAGGGCTGAGAATAGCGGTTGATATCCCACCACCCTATAAATAATGGCATCATAACACGAAGAGCTGGATCGTGAGTGCCGCCTGTCGACCAGTTTCACTGTTGCATTTAGACTACTCAAAATATTTAATTCAAATCTTAAATCAGTCGAGTTCATTGTCAACATGTGAAATACTAAACTGAAACATATTATTGGCCTACATACTTAATATATAGATTTATAAGTAACTCACCATTGTCATTACTTTATAGCCTCGTTTAAAATGTGTAAGAATACAGTTGCTTGCCAAATATAATGCACCATTTTGACTATTAGTTATTTGCTATTTATTAACCTCGATTGCATAATGCCGCGTTCATGTGTTAGTCGGAACAAGGAAACTCGGAAACTTCCGACCTGCTATCTGATTGAATGCAGCACATGTATAGGCTCCGACAACCAGTTAACAATTCAGAAGTTTCCTAGTTCCGACTAGCACGCGAACGCGGCATAATGCACCAATTTACCCTGAGTGATTTTTGTTCATTATTTTGTATCCTTTAGATGTCACTAGAGACCAGTGAATATTCAGAAAATGTCATACAGGAAAGTTACACAACCTACCCTTTCTCTTCAAGCATCCCACACACAAATGCACAGTGTGAACAGGCAAACAATTACACTACTGGGATTATCTCACCGCTGCCATCAGTGTATCAATTGAGAGGGAATAGACATAGCAGGATTTGAATTTTCGCTGCGAGGGAGGGAGGCTACAACATTTTAGAGTATTTGTCATGGTCTTGCGCATGTGAAACATATACATATCTTCTGTCTAAGAAGCAATGAATTGCTTGGATAAAATAATTTACTGAACTGATTAATAGAAGGCCTATTTAGTATAGGTTAAAACACCATCGGAGTCCCTCTGCTATTGTTTTATTACTTTTTTAAAGCAAAAAGACAATACTATTATAGCAATGGATAATTGAAAAGACTGGACCAGCCAGAGCCAAGAATTTGTTACTTTCTACATTACCATTAGAACTAGTAGCATGGCACAAGGCCAATTTTCACAAATTTCCCGTGGATTTGTGAAAATGAGGACATTATAATCCCTCTGATCCTATTAGGCACTCGATTACTTAAGAAGCTTTTTGCAGTTTTCTTTTCTTTCATCTCCACACTTTAAGTGATTGCTCTGCATGTTAAAACTGATTAAAAAAACGCCCAGTCAACAATACATGTTCCTTAATCCTTAAATGCTGTAACCCTTGACAAAATTGTTTATGTATTAACACATTGCAATTATTTTCAGGTAAACCACCCCTCACCCAGGAATTTTTATTTTATTTTAGCTTTATTTAACTAGGCAAGTCAGTTAAGAACAAAATCTTATTTTCAATGACGGCCTGGGAACAGTGCCTGTTCAGGAGCAGAAAGACAGATTTGTACCTTGTCAACTCGGGGGTTCGAACTTGAAACCTTCCAGGTTACTAGTCCAACGCTCTAACCACTAGGCTACCCTGCCGAATAATTATATATCTTCCTTATGAATAGTTTATTTGCAAATCCAGGAAAACCAAAACAGGTAGCAGTTAGAACCTAAGTAGGAAAATATAACTATGTGTACCTGGCTGTACCTACAAAGTCTAGGCAAGTGTTGTGGATACTTAGTAAAGTGCAACCATTTTTTCCTCAGAACTTTTTGTAAATTAATTGCAGCACAGTGTGGAATTTTCTAAGAAAGGGTATTATACGTTTTATTAAGACCCACCCATTTCTCAAATCCTATTGGTTAGAATAATAGTGAATCCTTTCTCATTTTGCTGTTGGTTGGACATGTTATTTCAGGGTCAGCATGGAAACTCAATATTTACGTGGTACTTTCACGTTATATGTTCGCACCATATGACCGAAAATACAGTTCGTCACTCATTTGTTGCGTCTGGCACACCAACAGCTGTCCGCTGAAGGCACTTGAGAGGAACGTATAGAGTAGACGGAGTGAACTGAAATAATAGTGGTAAGAACCTGTTCCATATCAAATGTATCTTAATTACAAACCTTATGTTTATGAACTTAATTTATTGGCTGTCGTTCCTGTAAATCTACATTTAGAGCATCTACGTGTGATTACGTGGTGCGCCAAAAAATGTATGATGTGCAATTACGGTTTTTATTAACGTTTGCGACCATGACATGAGGTAATATCTTTAGCATAATTCCCGGGGCAACTGGTTCCTGCATGATTCCTGCTTACTCCGACTTAATAATTGTTGCCTTATTATGATCATGTGGGCAGATACGCCTTTTATGTCTTGAACACACTATTTCATTGTAAGAAAAAATACATAGGCTAATGTTAAATTCATAGTTGGTTTGTTACTAGCTGACTGAACTCAACTCTACCATTAATGACGGAGTTGAGGAGTGACTAGTATAGGTGGACTGGAGTTCTGAAGTCACATAAAATGTAGTTTTTAAAATAAAAAACGACAGATTTCAGCACCCAAAGAAAAGCCGCATTTACACAATACAATGGCATGTGTAAATGCGGGCTATTCTTTTGCTGCTAAATCAAAACAAAAATCTTTATGTGAATTCTGAGCTCCAATCCACCATTGGAATCTGCTGAGGGGAGGACTGCTCATAATAATGGCTGGAACAGATCAAATGGAATGGCATCAAACCATGTGTTTGTATTTGATACAATTCCACTTATTCCACTCAAGCCATTACCACAAGCCCATCCTCATCAATTAAATCAAATCAAATTTGATTTGTCACATACACATGGTTAGCAGATGTTAATGCAAGTGTAGTGAAATGCTTGTGCTTCTAGTTCCGACAATGCAGTAATAACCAAAGAGTAATCTAACCTAACAATTCCACAACTACTACCTTATACACACAAGTGTAAAGGGATAAAGAATATGTACATAAAGATATATGAATGAGTGATGGTACAGAACGGCATAGGCAAGATGCAGTAGATGGTATCGAGTACAGTATATACATATGAGATGAGTAATGTAGTGTAGTGTCGTTTCTTTGGCTATGCTGGATTAAGTGATATGACATGCTATTCTATAAAATAATTTATCTGTAATATCACCTGATTGAGCTAATCATGTAAATGTAATTAACTAGAGTCGAGCACCACAAAATAATATTTATAGAGCTGTTATCTTCCGAATAAACTCTTAAAGACCTAGTAATATTTTACATCAATAGCAGTCAATATCAATTGTCATCTTAATTCAGTCTCATCTGAAAGTTGTAAATTCTTTGTTATCTGCACGAACCCTGGCTAACAATTTGAATAAGCAATACAAAATTGGGTTTAATAATTTATTTACTAATACCTAACTAATCACACAGAATTACACATACACATAATTAAATCATAACTTGATTACAAATTACGTCATAAAGGAAAACGTCCCTAGCGGGCGGAACAGATATGACAGCTTGTTACACAAAGGAAAAGGGCTGGGTTTGAGTGAAAGAGCGGGACGACTGAGGGACACAGGGAGAAGCTGTGCTATCATAAATACAGTATCTGATGCATTCTAAATTACCGCCCATTTGGAAAAGGAAAATGCAATAAATATTTACTCTGAGCTGCGCTTCGGTAGGTTGGTGGTAGATTGAAGGCTGTGTTGCCAAACTGAGTCCTTTGAAGAATATCTCTGGTTGTCAATTGGATACGTTGTAGTAACGTCGTTGGGTGATAGACGGGATACTCTGTCTCTTCCTTCCTAACCTTCGTTGCGTCTGCTGTTGCTAACTCAACGCCTAGGAGGTATCAGTTCTGTAGTGAATAAGAGTTCAAAGTTCATACCATTCGCAACCAAAGCTCACGCTGATGTTGGCTTCATTCTGTAGTTATTATCTGAACCATTCTGACATAGGACCGTCGTCTTACATCCTCGGAAAAGGAGGTTATATTGACGTCAAGGGCTTATATAGGAAGTGAGAGGAGGGCGTGTTTGAAAAGTTTTATAGCCCATGTCCCTTCACAGGGGCGGGACACTGATTGAGCAGAGCCATATCTTATGAAAACCCAAATCTCACATTTCAGAAGCTAAAATCACATTTCATCCCATCACGAATAATTTCATATTCAAACATTTAAGTTGAACAACAATTCCATGTGAATCCGATAACTCTGATGTGTAGACTTTCCCCTGTAGAGTTTATGTCATCTTATCATTGATGAGAATGTCTCAGATGACAACCATCATATTCATTAAGTACCACCGCATATGTTCAATTGTTCGGATTACAGGAATATAGTTCATTTCCCCTCACCTACTGATGGTCCCAGAATCGCTATGTTAACCAAGGGTTTTGCAAATGTAACCTCAGTAGGGTAGAGAGAGGAAAAGGGGGGGAAGAGGTATTTATGACTGTCATAAACCTACCCCCCAGGCCAACGGCATGACAGTAGGGTATGTAAACAAAGTGGCAGAGTTTAAAGTGGCTAGTGATACATGTATTACATAAAGATGCAGTATATGATATAGAGTACAGTATATACATATACATATGAGATGAGTAATGTAGGGTATGTAAACATCATATTAAGTGGCATTGTTTAAAGTGGCTAGTGATATATTTTTTCCATCAATTTCCATGATTAAAGTGAGCTGGAGTTGAGTCAGTATGTTGGCAGCAGCCACTCAATGTTAGTGGTGGCTGTTTAACAGTCTGATGGCCTTGAGATAGAAGCTGTTTTTCAGTCTCTCGGTCCCTGCTTTGATGGACCTGTACTGACCTCGGCTTCTGGATGATAGCGGGGTGAACAATCAGTGGCTCGGGTGGTTGTTGTCCTCATCAATTAAGGTGCCACCAACCTCCTGTGCAGTCCACCCACACTGGTCACCGCCCAACACCATGGTAAATGGTGGAGTTGAGTTTATTCGGCTAGTTTGTACTTGTCATCATCCTTGTTTGTATAGTGGTTATTCATTACCTAGAGCCCAGGGGTAAGCATGAGATTTTCTTGGCAGTAAACATAGGCCTACATGCAGCAGCAGACACAGGTAATCTACCTGAGCTGTAATGTCCAGGTGTAAACAAGATTCCATATGCCACTCCTTAAAGAGTGACTGCACCACAGATGGATGTATAAATGTGAAGCAGCCGGTTGGCGTTTCCACTCACTACCAGATATGGTGATAAGAAACCCAGCGAGATGGATTTTGGCCAACATTCTGCAAATTTTCTCTTAGATGAATCACTTGATCTGCATACAGTTTTCTGTTTTCAAAAGTAGAATCTGTAACAAACAGAGTGGTTATCATTTTGTAGACTTTACCCGTTGACAAAGTTTGACAAAAAGCTGTGTTGTTTAGAAGAAGTGCAAGGGCAGATTAAGTTATTGCACATTCGCACTTCCCAGAGTAGCCGTTCCCAGACATAAATATGCAAATACATGCTAGACGTGCCAATAGGATCTCACTATCTCGTGCTTGGTTCTACCTACTATGAATAATTTGCTCCCATTGGAAACAAGGCCCTGGTCTATCTTCGGTTAGTTGTAAAAATCTTTGACTGCACTTCTACGGTATAATGGCGGTCCACAAACAAACGTTTAATATAAATAAACACATAAATCCCTACCCACTTCATGTCAACCGTAACACCTGTTACTCCTAATAACTGTTGCCATATCCACAATAATCTTCAACCTGGCATTTCAGCTTTCCATAATCCGAGCCGTGTTGATAACCTTTCCAATGAAAGCTATGAAGTCAATTTTATTCACTAGCAAAAGTGTGCTTTGACACAGCACATTTGTGTAAACAAGATTTCTGAACTGGTCTCAAAACCATGTCAGGACTAGTAGAAGCACCAGTTCTGACACTAGGTCCACTTACTACGGGAGAAACCATGGTAGCTCCATCAGTCCGCATATAGTTCTAACAATCGGTTTTACAGCCTCTGCATATGAGAAATCATGATTCCATATCTCTGGGTCTCTCCTGCCCCTCTCTGCACCGGGCATCCACCAAATGTTGCATTGTGTTCCACCCCACAATTACAACACTTAGCCTTCAGATTATTCCCCCAGTCCACACTTTTCTTTTCTTTACAGTGAGCAGCTACATGTCCCATTCTTCTTTCTTTGGCATTTAAAACACCACAATGGGGATGGAACAAATTCTTGGATATTCAAACTTTCCTACAAATCAAACTTTTGCTCTCAAACACTATGCCTCCCTTCAAATTTTATTTAATATCTTCTATTGGACATAGATAGTGGGACCCCAGAAATTATTCTCGTCAACATAGCATACACTCCATGGACATGGCTTTGATCTTCTTCCGATTGAGATATTCCATTTGAAGAATCTTCTGCTGCTGACCACAGAGTATTATCAGATTACCATTCCCAATGAACCAGACTAGTTTTACTTCACCTAATCTCAGCAAAAAAATAAACGTCTTCTCACTGTCAACTGTGTTTATTTTCAGCAAATTTAACATGTGTAAATATGCATAGCAAGATTCAACAACTGAGACATAAACTGAACAAGTTCCACAGACATGTGACTAACAGAGATGGGATAATGTGTCCCTGAACAAAGGGGGGTCAAAATCAAAAGTAACAGTCAATATCTGGTGTGGCCACCAGCTGCATTAAGTACTGCAGTGTATCTCCTCCGGTGCCATTGTCATGCTGGAGGGTCATGTCAGGATGAGCCTGCAGGAAGGGTACCACATGAGGGAGGAGGATGTCTTCCCTGTAATGCACAGCGTGAGATTGTCTGCAATGACAACAAGCTCAGTCCGATGATGCTGTGACACACCGCCCCAGACCATGACGGACCCTCCAAATCGATCCCGATGCAGAGTACAGACCTCGGTGTAATGATAATTTCTTCTATGATAATCGCGAATCCAACCATCACCCCTGGTGAGACAAAACCGCGACTCGTCAGTGAAAAGCACTTTTTGCCAGTCCTGTCTGGTCCAGCGACGGTGGGTTTGTGCCCATAGGCCTTACAACATGCCTACAAGCCCTCAGTCCAGCCTCTCTCAGCCTATTGGGGACAGTCTGAGCACTGATGGAGGGATTGTGTGTTCCTGGTGTAACTCAGGCAATTGTTGTTGCCATCCTGTACCTGTCCTGAAGGTGTGATGTTCGGATGTACCGTTCCTGTGCAGGTGTTGTTACACGTAGTCTGCCACTACGAGGACGATCAGCTGTCCGTCCTGTCTCCCTGTAGCACTGTCTTGGGTGTGTCAAAGTACAGACATTGCCATTTATTGCCCTGGCCACATCTGGAGTCCTCATGCCTCCTTGCAGCATGCCAAAGGCATGTTCATGCAGATGAGCAGGGACCCTGGACATCTTTCTTTTTGTGTTTTTCAGAGTCAGTAGAAAGGCCTCTTTTTAGTATCCGAAGTTTTCGTAACTGTGACCTTAATTGCCTACCGTCTGTAAGCGGTTCCACAGGTACATATTCATTCATTGAACAAGCATGGGATACAGAGTTTAAACCCTTTACAATGAACATCTGTGAAGTTATTTGGATTTTTACGAATTATCTTTGAAAGACAGGGTCCTGAAAAAGGGCCTTTTCTTTTTTTGCTGAGTTTCTTTCTTTCTTTATGTTAGTAGGATTGGGTGTAGATGCGGCCTGTGGTCACATCAAACACCATCACAACTTTACACTCCGACACATCATTACTCTTGTTTCCCATCGTCACCCTCACGCTCTCTGCACTAGAAGCATCACTGCTTTCAGTAGCATGGTTTCTCTTTTTCCTGTTACTGTCCTTGACACTCATTCTCCCAACCCATATCATCAGAACTATCAACCATAATGATCGCATTCAAGCGCAGCTGTTACTTCTCCAACTTTCTCTCCATACCCTCCATCACAGCATCTTCACTAATCACACGTCGACAAACTGCACTTCCTGATTTGGACTCATTTTAGATTTGGTTAATAAAGAAATGCTAACAGCCATGGCTGAATTCAAACACGAGTTGGTTTCAGGGTGTGGTTTGATGTGGGTGTCTCTTGTATGTGTTCGCAGGTGGGAAGAATTAGACAAATTATTTTGCCAATTAGCTTCAGCCAGCTGGTGTGCAACCGTGGAAAAATGTATTTGACTTTGGATAGCCTATCTCCGGGACTAGCTACAGACCGTCAATAAATTGCCCAATGTACTGTAAATGAGACAATTTTTTCATTGCACACTTTTTTGTTTTCTTATTAAATGCTTTCAATATTTCTAAATGCATTTCCACAATTTCTAGTTGGCTTGAGGTTTTTTAAGTCATTGAAATTTGGAGCTATTGGAATTTTTACATTGTCCCATGTACATTGTGTAATTTACCGATGGTCCCTAACTAGCCCCATAGGGATATCCAAAGTTAACCCAAATTTACCACAGGCATTACGATTAGGTCGTGTGCAGCTGCACTCAGAATGGATGATTACTTATGTGCTGCCAGCTGTGGTACATGTGGGCAGGATTGATACAAACCCAACCTTCATACAGTATACTTTGTAATGCAGTCACGAGCACAAGTCTCTGTTTTGGATGCAACTGACATGACCAAAATTAACCTATTTACACCTATTTACCGAAAACATTTAGGTCTAATGTTGGGCCTATGTGATGTGTTGGACTGGTTTGTGTTGTGGGTTGGCTGTGACAACTGTGTCAAATTCCAATGGAGCAATTTACATGGCTGTGTTTGTGGGTGTAATGTTGGAATATTTTAAATATGTTCCTGGCTACAGTGGTTCCCCCTAGGGTACACGTAAGGGTTAATTAACATGTGTTTGACTGTTGGGGGGCAGTATCTGTACTGTAGTGTGGCTCACTGACTCTGGACAACCTACAGGTGGCAGGGACAGGCTATGGCCCATGATCCGTGAGTTTAAAACTAAAGCAGTTTAAGACAATTCTAGAAAAAATATTAAGAACACATTTATTAGACTCCTAGTAAGTCTACATGCAATGTAGGGCACATGCAGTGAAGTTCACCAGTCCCCGTTTTAATTAGCCTACATTCTAGGGGTGTAACGGTTAACTAAATCCACAGCTTGGTACATACTGTACCTCGGTTTTTGGGTCACGGCTCACAGAAGGAGGGAACACATTTTTATTATATTTACAGTTGAAGTCGGAAGTTTACATACACCTTAGGCAAATACATTTAAACTCAGTTTTCACAATTTCTGACATTTAATCCAAGTAAAACCTCCCTGATTTAGGTCACATTAAATGGGGCCGAGGTTGCAATACCTACAGCTTCCACACGATGTCAACAGTCTTGTCATTTGTCTCGGATTTGTTTCTTGGTCAAACCGACACAAGGCAGCGCATTTTCTCCGGTCTCCGACCGGATGTTTTGGTTGAGGAATATTTGGACACGATATCAGGACGTGGAGCTATTGAATATACATCGCCCCGTGATCATTTTGATAGATTATTAACGTTTACTAATACCTAAAGTTGCATTAAAAAAGTATTTAGAAGTGTTTTGTGAAAGTTTATCGTCGACTTTTTAATTAAAAAAATGACGTTGCGTTATCAAACTCAGTTTTTTCCTAGATTACACAGTCTTCATAGATCGATATCTAGGCTATATATGGACCGATTTAATCGAAAAAAAGACCCAATAGTGATGTTTATGGGACATCTAGGAGTGCCAAGAAAGAAGCTCGTCAAAGGTAATGAATGTTTTATATTTTATTTCTGCGTTTTGGGTAGCGCCGGCTACCGCAAAATCTGTCGTGTTAGGTGACGTTGCGGTATTTTGGGTGTACATGCTATCAGATAATAGCTTCTCATGCTTTCGCCGAAAAGCATTTTACAAATCTGACTTGGTGGATAGATTCACAACGAGTGTAGCTTTAATTCACTACCTTGAATGTGTGTTTTAATGAAAGTTTGAGTTTTATCAAAAACTATAGGTGGCGCTCTGAAATTCCGCTGAGTGGTGTTCCTGCATGGGAACTGTATTCTGCGTCATCCTTAAGAAGTTAAATTGTTTAACTTGGGTCAAACGTTTCAGGTAGCCTTCCATAAGCTTCCCACAATAAGTTGATTAATTTTGGCCCATTCCTCCTGTCACGACTTCCATCGAAGGTGGTTCCTCTCCCTGTTCAGGAGGTGCTCGGCGGTCGGCGTCACCAGCATACTAACCATCACCGATCCATGTTTCCTTTTCCGTTTGTTTTGTCTTTGGTTCATTCACACCTGGTTTTCATTTGCTTTAATTTCTGATACAGAGGAGCGGTCCATCGATCCCACTCCCATACTTCCGGCCTCTTGTCTGGTGCCACCGGTGGTATGGGAGGTGGACACGACATCAAATCAAATCAAATGTTATTTGTCACATACACATGGTTAGCAGATGTTAATGCAAGTGTAGCGAAATGCTTGTGCTTCTAGTTCCGACAATGCAGTAATAACCAACAAGTAATCTAACTAACAATTCCAAAACTACTGTCTTATACACAGAGTAAGGGGATAAAGAATATGTACATAAAGATATATGAATGAGTGATGGTACAGAGCAGCATAGGCAAGATACAGTAGATGGTATCGAGTACAGTATATACATATGAGAAGAGTATGTAAACAAAGTGGCATAGTTAGTGGCTAGTGATACATGTATTACATAAGGATGCAGTAGATGATATAGAGTACAGTATATATGTATGCATATGGGATGAATAATGTAGGGTATGTAACATTATATTAGGTAGCATTGTTTAAAGTGGCTAGTGATATATTTGACATAATTTCCCATCAATTCCCATTATTAAAGTGGCTGGAGTTGAGTCAGTGTCAGTGTCAGTGTGTTTGGCAGCAGCCACTCAATGTTAGTGGTGGCTGTTTAACAGTCTGATGGCCTTGAGATAGAAGCTGTTTTTCAGTCTCTCGGTCCCAGCTTTGATGCACCTGTACTGACCTCGCCTTCTGGATGATAGCGGGGTGAACAGGCAGTGGCTCCGGTGGTTGTTGTCCTTGATGATCTTTATGGCCTTCCTGTAACATCGGATGCTGTAGGTGTCCTGGAGGGCAGGTAGTTTGCCCCCGGTGATGCATTGTGCAGACCTCACTACCCTCTGGAGAGCCTTACGGTTGTGGGCGGAGCAGTTGCCGTACCAGGCGGTGATGCAGCCCGCCAGGATGCTCTCGATTGTGCAGCTGTAGAAGTTTGTGAGTGCTTTTGGTGACAAGTCGAATTTCTTCAGCCTCCTGAGGTTGAAGAGGCGCTGCTGCGCCTTCTTCACGATGCTGTCTGTGTGAGTGGACCAATTCAGTTTGTCTGTGATGTGTATGCCGAGGAAATTAAAACTTGCTACCCTCTCCACTACTGTTCCATCGATGTGGATAGGGGGGTGTTCCCTCTGCTGTTTCCTGAAGTCCACAATCATCTCCTTAGTTTTGTTGACGTTGAGGTTATTTTCCTGACACCACACTCCGAGGGCCCTCACCCTGTAGGCCGTCTCGTCATTATTGGTAATCAAGCCTACCACTGTTGTGTCGTCCGCAATCTTTATGATTGAGTTGGAGGCGTGCGTGGCCACGCAGTCGTGGGTGAACAGGGAGTACAGGAGAGGGCTCAGAACGCTCCCTTGTGGGGCCCCAGTGTTGAGGATCAGCGGGGTGGAGATGTTGTTGCCTACCCTCACCAGCTGGGGGCGGCCCGTCAGGAAGTCCAGTACCCAGTTGCACAGGGCGGGGTCGAGACCCATCGAGCAGGCGTCACGTTCAGAGCCTACTTCACCTCAGTGTCCAGCTGGACGGGTGTACGTTCCGTTCGATGTTCGTGACAGATTGATCTGGTGGGCTCATACGTCACCCTCCTCTGGTCATCCGGGCATCGGTAGGATGGTGCGAAGTCTTATTCGGAAGTACTGGTTGTCCACATTGGCTGAGGACGTGAGGGTTTATGTTTCCTCCTGCTCGGTGTGCGCTCAGTGCAAGGCTCCTAGGCACCTGCCCCGAGGGCAATAACAACCCCTTCCCATTCCACTGTGGCCTTGGTCACACCTGTCGGGTGGACTTCCTGACTGATCTTCCTCTGTCACAGGGCAACACCACGATCCTGGTCGTTGTGGATCGGTAGTACATTTACCGTTAATTACTATAATTTCTAATCTACAATGTTTGATTGGTTACGGTAATTTCTGGTAATGCATTCAATATATTACCATTCCAGTCTTTTACCATTCTTGTCAGAGTGGACACAATGTTTGCAAAGTGCATAACCTATGCTACACTTGCGAGAAATAAGTATTGTTTTATTTTATTTCTTTTAGGAGTTTTTTTTGTAAATTTAGTCTTTGTCTTTTGTTTGGAGTGCTCCTGACAATTTTGAGTAAGGACGCGCACCTGATTACACATCAAATCAAATCAAATCAAATGTATTTATATAGCCCTTCGTACATCAGCTGATATCTCAAAGTGCTGTACAGAAACCCAGCCTAAAACCCCAAACAGCAAGCAATGCAGGTGTAGAAGCACGGTGGCTAGGAAAAACTCCCTAGAAAGGCCAAAACCTAGGAAGAAACCTAGAGAGGAACCAGGCTATGTGGGGTGGCCAGTCCTATTCTGGCTGTGCCGGTTGGAGATTATAACAGAACAAGGCCAAGATGTTCAAATGTTCATAAATGACCAGCATGGTCAAATAATAATAATCACAGGCAGAACAGTTGAAACTGGAGCAGCAGCATGGCCAGGTGGACTGGGGACAGCAAGGAGTCATCATGCCCGGTAGTCCTGCGGCATCATGGTCCTAGGGCTCAGGTCCTCCGAGAGACAGAAAGAAAGAGAGAAAGAGAGAATTAGAGAGAGCATACTTAAATTCACACAGGACACCGGATAGGACAGGAGAAGTACTCCAGATATAACAAACTGACCCTAGCCCCCCGACACATAAACTACTGCAGCATAAATACTGGAGGCTGAGACAGGAGGGGTCAGGAGACATTGTGGCCCCACATAGTGTAGAAGTAGGTTTATAGGTTACCTGGCCTGCGCGCAAATGTTGGCATATAAATGTACCCATTTGGAGATCTGATAGTATTTCTGATTGGATTAGGGCACCAGCACTAATGAGCTCTGGAGCTTTTCAAAGTAATATTTTCTTCACCCCAAACAGCAAGCAAACAAAAACATTTTTTATATCCATTGACAATGACAATAGTTCCTCAATGTATTTTTAAAAATGTCATGCTCTGATCCAGTGGTAAATAGGCCTACCTGATGACTTCTTATCAGTGCTTGACTTGGACTGAAATAGGTTCTGGTACTTTTTTTGGGTGCTGGTAGTGTTTATATTTAGGTGCAGGAGCGTCACAATACTTTTGAGCTAATATTCTAGAAGATTAAGGAGTAGCTCAAGCAGTAGAACATTTGAGGTGCTTTTACTCAGCTCTGGTGAGCTCCTGCCCAATTCAAGCACTGCTTCTTATCCCTTGCGAAAATAGCCTACCGTCCCGAGCTCACTGGCATGGGAAACTGTAGCATACAGTCCAGGCGTAGTCAATATGATTTATAGGATATTTATTTTTGTCGGGATATTTTCTATTTGCAGACTGCAATGTTTTTATTTGTTGACTATATGTAGGTTATTTTTACATAGTGGTTGGGCAATGGCAATAGAATTTACGTTTTAGGTTTGTATAATTTTTATTTAGATTTGAATAGTATTTTGATTATAATAAATTAAATGAAACTATTCCACAAAAATGTGCATATGGAAACCAAATCCGCACGCATGCAGATTGGTAGAAATTGTATGCGCATTTTACATTTACTGTACTTTCGCTGCATTTGTTGATAACGAAATCTGAAAGTACTCTGGATACATTCAGTAGCTTAAGAATATTCCTGGAAAATGTGTGGTAGGTGCAACACAAGACAGAAAAATGACACGGGTTTGAGTGAGCAGATTAACTGGGAAATGTGAAGCACATATTTAGATTCGCCATTTATTTGGCTTGCTTGTATGACATCAAAGTAGTATTTAATATAATCCTCAACTTCTCATCTTTCAAAATACATAGAGTCCTCTTAATTTACAGCATTTCCTTCACTCCAGACAACAAAGCATTTTCAAATGTTGCTCAATTAGTGGGATGGATGGGTGCAACTTTTTCTTGCGTACTGTGCTCAAGTTCAGAACAACTGTCAGTCAAAACCCATACAATTAAGGTACTTATCAGTACCCAAATTTGCCATTTCCAACCCAGGTACGAGTGTAAAAGGTTAAGGAGATTGAAGGAGATCTGTTACTCACTTGTCAGTCATGAAATTAATTTAATAGATGGAGAGAATAATCTTCATTTTTTGCAATCCAGGGATAGCTATGTTTACGCCAAATGAACAAGATGCCGGGGAACAAAACCACATAATCCTCTGTTATAATCCATAGACATTTTGCCTTGTGAAACTGAAAATTCTTAGCAAATTGTGGTCCTAGCCATGCATGCCCACATCCCAGAAACACATGCACAAACACACACTCCCCTTACACATGATTCCTGCTTACAAGCTAAAATTAAAGCAGGAAGTAGCAATGACTCGCTAAATATGGAAGTCGTCAGATGACGCGGAGCGGGTCGAGAGTTTCAAGTTCCTTGGTCTCCACATCACCAACAAACTATAATGGTCCAAACACACCAATACAGCCGTGAAAAGGGCACAACAACACCCTTTCCCCCGCAGGAGACTGAAAAGATTTTGCATGGGTTCCCAGATCCTCAAACAGTTCTACAGGTGTACCATCGAGAGCATCCTGACCAGTTGCATCACCGCCTGGTATGGCAACTGCTCGGCATCAGTGGGACCAAGCTTCCTTCCATCCAGGACCTACAGTGGCAAGAAAATGTTTGGTTGAGGTTATTGCTGCCAAAGGAGGGTCAACCAGTTATTAAATCCAAGGGTTCACATACTTTTCCCACCCTGCACTGTGAATGTTAACACAGTGTGTTCAATAAAGACATGAAAACGTATAATTGTTTGTGTGTTATTAGTTTAAGCAGACCGTGTTTGTCTATTGTTGTGACCTAGATGAAGATCAGATCAAATTTGATGACCAATTTATGCAGAAATCCAGGTAATTCCAACGGGTTCACATACTTTTTCTTGCCACTGTATATGACTACGCGGTGTTAGAGGAAGGCCCAAACAATTGTCAGACTCAAGTCACCCAAGTCATAAGACTGTTCTCTCTGCTACCGCATGGCAAGTGGAACCGGAGCGCCAAGTCTAGGACCAAAAGGCTCCTTAACAGCTTCTACCCCCAAGCCGTAAGACTGCTGTACAATTAATCAAAATGGCCACCTTTGTTTTTACACTGCTGCTACTCGCTGTTTATTATCTATGCATAGTCATGTTACCCCTACCTACATGTACAAATTACCTTGACTAACATGTGCCCCCGCACATTGACTTGGTACCGGTACCCCCTGTATATAGCCTCGTTAATGTTATTTTATTGTTATTTTTTTATTTATTATAATAATTTTTACTTTAGTTTATTTAGTAAACATTTTCTTAACTCTATTTATTGTCGTGTCTTTGGCATCATTAACCTCTTCAGTCTACCCTCTACTTTTTCGAACATTCTGTTAAAAATCGCGCAACATTTCAGCGCCCTGCTACTCATGCCAGGAATATAGTATATGCATATGATTAGTATGTGTGGATAGAAAACACTCAGACGTTTATAAAACTGGTTAAATCACGGCTGTGGCTTTAACAGAACGTGCGTTTCATTAAAAAGTGCAGGAAAATCTGATCACTGAAAGTGGAAAAATATATCCATCCGCCGCTTCAACCCATTGTTATGGGCGAAAGACATTAAATATGGCTGAGGTTGCAGTACCTACAGCTTCCACACGATGTCAACAGTCTTGTCATTTGCCTAGGATTTGTTTCTTGGTCAAACAAACAAGAGACAGCCCATTTCTTCCGGTCTCCGACCGGATATTTTGGTTGAGAAATACACGGACAGTATTTCAAGATGGAGCCCTATAGAAAACATTTAGTCTCGTGATTAATTTGATCGCTTATTAACGTTTACTAATACCTAAAGTTGCATTACAAAAGTATTTCGAAGTGTTTTGTGAAAGTTTATCGTCGACTTTTTGAATTTTAAAAAATGACGTTACGTTATGAAACGCTATTTTTTTTTGTTTATCACACAGTCTACATAGAACGATATCTAGGCTATATATATGGACCGATTTAATCGAAAAAAAGACCCAATAGTGATTATGGGACATCTAGGAGTGCCAACAAAGAAGATGGTCAAAGGTAATGAATGTTTTATATTTTGCGGTTTGTGTAGCGCCGAATATGCTAATTATTTTGTTTACGTCCCCTGCGGGTCTTTTGTGGTGTTAAATGCTATCAGATAATAGCTTCTTATGCTTTCGCCGAAAAGCATTTTAAAAATCTGACTTGTTGCCTGGATTCACAACGAGTGTAGCTTTAATTCAATACCCTGCATGTGTATTTTAATGAACGTTTGAGTTTTAACTAATACTATTAGCATTTAGCGTAGCCCATTTGCATTTCCAGAGCTCTAGATGGGACGCCTGCGTGCCAGGTAGGAGCAAGAGGTTAAATTGAAGACTGTTATTTTATCAAATCAATTCTCTGTAGTTATTATTGCGTGATTAAACTAATCATGTAAATGTAATTAACTAGGACGTCGGGGCACCAAGGAAAATCTTCAGATTACAAAGTTATAATTTTCCTAATATAACTCTTCAGATATTTTAATATCTGATCAATTAGTCTTCTAATTAATTAATTATTATTTACCTCAGTCTCATTCCAAACGTCATAAATTGTTGGTTATCTGCACAAACCCAGCCTTTACTATGAATCATCCATACACCAATTGTCTTAATCATTTATTTACTAACTAACTAAATAATCACAGAAACGCATAAACAAACAAACAGTAGAGATGGTTACAAAGAAATGATAGGGTAGGTTCCCTAGTGGGTTAAGCCGATATGACGGCTCGGTGGACAAAGGGAAGTGGGTGTGGACTGAGAAGGGCGGGAAAGACAAAAGAGACACTACACAGTTGATAGTTATATTAATTTAAATGCAAAGTTCAACCAAGCGTCTCTCTGCTTCCCTGGAGTCTTTCGTGGTTGGAATAGATACTTCAGAGTACCATTCAGAAATGTTCTTATAGAATAGCTGTTTCGGCAGTTGTTGGTCTTCGCATCTCATGTTCACATAATTTCTAGCTGAAGAATAGTAATTAGTATCGAAGATTTGCTCTTATTCTGTCGGGATCGATAGTCTCAGAGTTGAACAATTTCCACCCGTGTAGCCAATGCTCCACGTGGGATGGGAAGGAATTCAACAACCATTACAACCTTAGCTTATACCGAGGTTTTTGTGGTCTCTACTCAACCTTCGCCCCCTCAGCTGACCGATGTACGCTTGGTCTGAAGAGGATTTCTTCAGGTGGGGGTTTTATTCATAACAGTAGAAAAGGGCTGTCCCATGAGCCAGATCATGTCTGTGCTCCTGGGGGAAGGCCAATGACTTAGTTAAACTTTAAAGTGAATACAGTTCTCTCACATTAATGGTTTAACATGGCATCACATCATTTCACAAATAGTTGAATCTTTACTAATTTATTTTATACAATAATTAGATGTAAACCTCAACGGAGGCTCCTGTATAAACAGAGTTATGGTAATGTGGCTGTATTGTCTTTCATGAGGTCACAAACATGAAACAAAACGGATCGGGTCGTAGCTGGCTTCTCCACCGACCGTTTACACAGTCTTCAAAACATGGATATTGTTCAGTTCTCAAGTTCTGTGATGTAGAATAAGTTCATTTGTTCTCTCTGCGTGTCTCTTTCTGCATGGGCAGGGGGAGAGAGTCTCCTCCGGGAATTTACGACCTGAGATAACAGAACCTGGATGTAGGAGAGGAGAGAGGGGGAAGGCACTTGCTATACCCAAAGAGGGCCACATCATGACATTATTGAACTACATTGTAGATTGTATTTCATGGTAAGGTCTACCACACCCGTTGTATTTGGCGCATGTGATAAATAAGATTTGATTTGTAATGTAGTTATTCCTGGCGAATGCTCCTGTGCCACACATAATTGTCTGATTTGCAGGATCAGTGTTGAATTACTGACACATGCTTGTGGTTTACAGCCATGCTCAGAAGCCATGGCTTCACTATGTTCCAAGAATCCTGGAATATTGACCTCTCATAGCCATCTGCTGCTCTGAGACACATCCACACATGCTGTGGAGGAACACAAGCAAAGACAATATGTAAAGTCATGTCCCAGACCTAGTCAATGAGATCATGAGAAATAATAGTCCATGGTTAGTTAATAAGATGATAGTTGGAGCTGTTTTGTAAGATTTCAGTGCATCCTTTGATGTTATTGATAATACATTGTTATTGAAAAAACTCCCTTGCAATGGCTTTACATCACCTGCAATCACATGGTTGGAGAGTTATTTATCCAATAGAACCCAGAGAGTGTTCTTCAATGGAAACTTCTCTAGCATCAGATATGTACAGTGTTGTGTTTCTCAGGGCAGTGGGGCCGTTAATATTCTCCATTTTTACTAAAGATTTGCCACTGGTATTACACAAAGCTAGAATGACTATGTATGTGGGTGATTCTAAATTTCAGCACCCAAAGCCAGTGGGCTCTCTGAAATTCTAAATAAGGAGTTACAGTCAGTATCAGAATGGGCGATTATTAATAAATGGGTCTTAAATACATCTACATTTCACATTTACACTTAAGTCATTTAGCAGATGCTCTTATCCAGAGCGACTTACAAATTGGTGCATTCACCTTATGACATCCAGTGGAACAGTCACTTTACAATAGTGCATCTAAATCTTAAAGGGGGGGGGGTGAGAGGGATTACTTATCCTATCCTAGGTATTCCTTAAAGAGGTGGGGTTTCAGGTGTCTCCGGAAGGTGGTGATTGACTCCGCTGTCCTGGCGTCGTGAGGGAGTTTGTTCCACCATTGGGGGGCCAGAGCAGCGAACAGTTTTGACTGGGCTGAGCGGGAGCTGTACTTCCTCAGTGGTAGGGAGGCGAGCAGGCCAGAGGTGGATGAACGCAGTGCCCTTGTTTGGGTGTAGGGCCTGATCAGAGCCTGGAGGTACTGAGGTGCCGTTCCCCTCACAGCTCCGTAGGCAAGCACCATGGTCTTGTAGCGGATGCGAGCTTCAACTGGAAGCCAGTGGAGAGAACGGAGGAGCGGGGTGACGTGAGAGAACTTGGGAAGGTTGAACACCAGATGGGCTGCGGCGTTCTGGATGAGTTGAAGGGGTTTAATGGCACAGGCAGGGAGCCCAGCCAACAGCGAGTTGCAGTAATCCAGACGGGAGATGACAAGTGCCTGGATTAGGACCTGCACAGCTTCCTGTGTGAGGCAGGGTCGTACTCTGCGGATGTTGTAGAGCATGAACCTACAGGAACGGGCCACCGCCTTGAGCAGTCTCAGTTGAATGACTAGTCTTGAAACCTGATTGATTTGGATCAAGAAGGTCATTCAGAGAGAGATAGCGGGAGAGCTGGCCAAGGACGGCACGTTCAAGAGTTTTGGAGAGAAAAAGAAGGGATACTGGTCTGTAATTGTTGACATCGGAGGGATCGAGTGTAGGTTTTTTCAGAAGGGGTGCAACTCTCGCTCTCTTGAAGACGGAAGGGACGTAGCCAGCGGTCAGGGATGAGTTGATGAGCGAGGTGAGGTAAGGGAGAAGGTCTCCGGAAATGGTCTGGAGAAGAGAGGAGGGGATAGGGTCAAGCGGGCAGGTTGTTGGGCGGCCGGCCGTCACAAGACGCGAGATTTCATCTGGAGAGAGAGGGGAGAAAAAGGTCAGAGCACAGGGTAGGGCAGTGTGAGCAGAACCAGCGGTGTCATTTGACTTAGCAAACGAGGATCGGATGTCGTCGACCTTCTTTTCAAAATGGTTGACGAAGTCATCTGCAGAGAGGGAGGAGGGGGGGAGGAGGATTCAGGAGGGAGGAGAAGGTGGCAAAGAGCTTCCTAGGTTAGAGGCAGATGCTTGGAATTTAGAGTGGTAGAAAGTGGCTTTAGCAGCAGAGACAGAGGAGGAAAATGTAGAGAGGAGGGAGTGAAAGGATGCCAGGTCCGCAGGGAGGCGAGTTTTCCTCCATTTCCGCTCGGCTGCCCGGAGCCCTGTTCTGTGAGCTCGCAATGAGTCATCGAGCCACGGAGCGGGAGGGGAGGACCGAGCCGGCCTGGAGGATAGGGGACATAGAGAGTCAAAGGATGCAGAGAGGGAGGAGAAGAGGGTTGAGGAGGCAGAGTCAGGAGATAGGTTGGAGAAGGTTTGAGCAGAGGGAAGAGATGATAGGATGGAAGAGGAGAGAGTAGCGGGGGAGAGAGAGCGAAGGTTGGGACGGCGCGATACCATCCGAGTAGGGGCAGTGTGGGAGGTGTTGGATGAGAGCGAGAGGGAAAAGGATACAAGGTAGTGGTCGGAGACTTGGAGGGGAGTTGCAATGAGGTTAGTGGAAGAACAGCATCTAGTAAAGATGAGGTCGAGCGTATTGCCTGCCTTGTGAGTAGGGGGGGGAAGGTGAGAGGGTGAGGTCAAAAGAGGAGAGGAGTGGAAAGAAGGAGGCAGTGAGGAATGAGTCAAAGGTAGACGTGGGGAGGTTAAAGTCGCCCAGAACTGTGAGAGGTGAGCCGTCCTCAGGAAAGGAGCTCAAGCTCCTTGAAAGGCATCAAGCTCATTGATGAACTCTCTGAGGGAACCTGGAGGGCGATAAATGATAAGGATGTTAAGCTTGAAAGGGCTGGTAACTGTGACAGCATGGAATTCAAAGGAGGCGATAGACAGATGGGTAAGGGGAGAAAGAGAGAATGACCACTTGGGAGAGATGAGGATCCCGGTGCCACCACCCCGCTGACCAGAAGCTCTCGGGGTGTGCGAGAACACGTGGGCGGACGAAGAGAGAGCAGTAGGAGTAGCAGTGTTGTCTGTGGTGATCCATGTTTCCGTCAGTGCCAAGAAGTCGAGGGACTGGAGGGAGGCATAGGCTGAGATGAACTCTGCCTTGTTGACCGCAGATCGGCAGTTCCAGAGGCTACCTGTCATGTTTTGTCATTAATTATCATGTCTTGTCCCTGTGCTTCCCCTTCTATTCGTTTCCCTCTGCTGGTCTTATTAGGTTCTTTCCCTCTTTCTATCCCTCTCTCTCCCCCTCCCTCTCTCACTCTCTCGCTCTCTCTTCTCTCTATCGTTCCGTTCCTGCTCCCAGCTGTTCCTATTCCCCTAATCAATCATTTAGTCTTCCCACACCTGTTCCCGATCCTTTTCCCTGATTAGAGTCCCTATTTCTCTCCTTGTTTTCCGTTCCTGCCCTGTCGGATCCTTGTCTATATTCACCGTGCTGTGTCTATGTATTGTCCTGTCGTGTCGTGTTTCCCTCAGATGCTGCGTGGTGAGCAGGTGTCTGAGTCTGCTAGGTTCAAGTGCCTTCCCGAGGCAACCTGCAGTTCTTGATCAAGTCTCCAGTCTGTTCTCGTCTTTACGAGTAATATTATGCTTTTTGTTTTGTAAAGTATCGTTACTGGATTAAAACTCTGTTTTCGCCAAGTCGCTTTTGGGTCCTCATTCACACGCATAACACTACCGGAGACCTGGAAC